>NC_051157.2:115300953-115368453 GCF_013339745.2 Dermacentor silvarum | reverse complement strand
AGAGGTTGATTGTACTCCGCAGATTTCTCGATTTCCTGATTGATGACATGGATATGATCCATCGTAGAATATCCCTTCCTGAAGCCAGCCTGTTCTCTTGGTTGGCTGAAGTCAAGTGTTGCCCTGATTCTATTGGAAATTATCTTGGTGAATATTTTATGCAATACTGAACGCAAGCTAACGGGTCTTTAGTTCTTCAACCGCGGGCGTCGTGCTTCGCTTCAAATGCGTTGCCTTGAAACGTGGAGAAAGACTGGGGAGCCAGACCCATGACGACATAACTTTCAAAGCATCGCTTGCTCTTACCACCGCAGTTAGTACCCACCCAGAGTACGCCCGAACGTGGTCTATTAATTGTTTCGTCAAATCAGCTGTTGTGTACCTTAAACTGCGGTGCGTATTTTCTTGCTAATTTTTGTTCCCCTGTCTTGCACCTATATAGGATGAGACAAGATGTCTCGCGGGGTAGTTATTTGTCGCGTGTTTGCTTAGTAAAATGTTTTGCTGTGCATATTTAGTCGTGAAATAAATAAATAGCAGAACTCTAAACGCCGAAGTCGTCCCCTTTTCTTGAGAGTTACGTGCACTATATTGTAAGACTGTGTGGTGCGACATCGTTACGCTGTTCAGACGCGCCTATTGAGTTCTTGCCGGTCTGTTGAGAGGCAGAATGCATTGAGCATAACGACAGCGTTGACTGGGACCGTCTGTCTTAACAATGGGTCGGCACGGCCTTAAATATGGTCGAGGTCACCGGCTTCCCCGTCCATCGATGGGCCCAAGATGGGACGAATTTTTTTCACACGGGAATGCAGTCGCTGCGGACCCTGGAGGCTCACTTTATCACCTGCACATGTTTGCGGAGGCAAAATACATCATTGTTTCCATGAAGATGCCCCCAAATGCGACGAATCGCCGTCGGAAGGGCGGCTTGGTTGACTTCACACGTTTGCAGGGCGAAAGGCTTCCTCGTTTCCCTGAAACTACCCCGAAACATGACCAGTCATCCTTGAGGTAGCCCTCGCCGGTTGTTGGGTACAATGCTGGTGTATTACCCGACGCTTTCGTTCGCTACAGCTTTGGCGCCTGTCTGCTGCTTAAGCGGGGGGCCACGTGGTGGTTCGGTGCGTTACCTGAGTGACATAACACAGACTCGACCGCCTCACAGGCTTGAATTCCTTCACTCAACCTCGGCGTGCGTTTGCCACGCCTGCTATGTGCGCATATTCCGAAACCACCGCAGAAGACGCAACCAAAGCGAGCCGACTAAATCTACCGCTTGCCTATCCCGTGAGGGCGTATTTCCTATCATCACATTCCCCTAAATTGTTTATGACTAGACTTCCGAGATTGTCACGTGACGCTCCCTCCTAGCTTTTTTTCCCTTTCTTCATGGTTAAACCCTCGCCTAGTCACGTGGTACCGCAGCGGCGAGGCTCCAAGCAAGAGCAGCTGAGACACCCTTCCGCAGCAGATCACGTGGTGTGACGTCGCACCTGCCACACTTGCGCTCCGGCGGCTCAAGGTCATTGCGACGCGATGAATGACCTTGCGAGACATGACGTAGTAGAACTTTCGCCCTAAAACTCACGTATTACAAGATAAGCAGTTGTAAAAATCTAAAACGAAGCTGGGGTAATAACAATAACAATAGAAATGCTTAGAAACAACGACCGCAGAAAAGTGTGTGATGTACGTATATCCAAAGAACGCTAATCGCATTAAAAGTTTAGGCTAGAACTTCTCACCGTATTCGTGACCAATATTGGATGGCTACTTCTTTTGTGGCTGCATTTACGCTAGAGCGTTCCGCGCCTCGAATGATCGAACTTTTCGATGACGATGATCAATTGTGCCGAAGAACTTCTCTGCGCACAGATCGGTCCGAAAACAATTTCTTTCGTCGTAAAGAAAGTTCTTCCTTGATACGCCAATAGGAAGTCATCAGATGAGCGAAGTGCGCGCGAAGATGCTTCGCAAGTTGAAAGTGGTGTCACTCAAGTGTTCCCTTGCCTTTGAATCAAGCTAGGTCCCGGTTCCCCCCGCTCACCCACAGCTTCGTAAGCGGAATTAGAGGGCTCGTTCTCACTCCGCCAATTACGGCTTCATTCATCGGAGACAAATATTGTCACGTTCTCCTGACGATGAAGAATAAGACACTCGTTCTATAATGCATACCACGTACGTAGCGCGCAATCTGATTAGCCAAGATACTTTCGCTATACGACTGGTGGCAACATTCGCGGGAAAGTATCGATACAACTCTTTCTTTGACATGCCACTGTGTATTGTTGTTTTGTTTGCGACTAAACAGAGACCTTGACCTGGAAAGACGTAGTATGAACCAAGGGGTCACATAAAAAGCCTTCTCAATTTATTTTTGGCGCAGCATCGCCAATCTATCGTCGCATAGTTCCTATACGTGCTATAATCCCTCCCCCCCCCCCTTCACGCGCGCGCACGCACGCACACGCACACACGTGCAGACACACAGCACTCTCGCGCGCGAATACACGGGTTCGCAATTTAACAAACAAGCATCACTTACTCTGAAATGATCAAGAAACTCCACAAGAGTCAACTCCCCCTGAATTTCGAGGCAGTCCCAGAAGGTGAACTCACGATTGCGAAACTGTTAGGAACAAGAAAACACAGTGCACTAAGAATGAAGTAACGGGAAGCGAGGCATAGGCAGCTTGAAATTATAGTGAAGGTGCCACATATCGTTGATACAGATTGGGTTTATTGGGGATGAATTTTCCATCCGGTCTTGCCTCGGGGTTTTACATTGTTGCAGTATAAGCAAGAAAGATGACTGAGAACAAAATTTGTGACTATGGGAGGTATAGTGTTCAGTGAACTCACTCGCTAAAGTGATATTGTTAAAAGCTGGGAAATGAGGACTGTGTGGCTGCAGGTTCAGGCCCGACAATTCTTCTTTTGGGGGATAATCAAAGGCTTGCTTACACAAGTTCTGTCGCGATTACTGATATGAAGAAGCAGGCAATGGAGGTAGAAAAATCACAGGGAAGATTAATTGTCACATTTATTTGAAATGTTGAATTATTATAGTAAACGAAAGTGTCAGTGGACGAAAAGATAACTTGACACAGGTGGGAGCCGAAGCCATACGTGCAACTGCTGACCTGACGGCGTGTTTTCGACTTCAGTCAGCGAAAATTACCTTCACATTAGCATTCGAAGTATGACTTGCGGCCGTACTGAGGCGTAATGAACGCCTGTCGCCAAGCAAACGACAAGGTGTGAATGTCCTGCGCTCGTTAATGGAGCACAGCTACATATGCGGTCAATTTATGCGCCGTTTCAACGAAATATTTATTTGTAACCGGCAAAACAAACATACGCTGCAATACGCAAACACACAAGCAATGACCTCGATGTCATTGGGTTGCATACGAGGGCTTTTTTTTTTTTTGCGTCACGTGCCTGCTCTCATCACGTGTTACGTGACGCCACCGAGCCAGAAAAACATGTTACACATCCGCGCGCCATGACCTTTAGTGGCACTGGCTAACACTGCCAGGGCTGGATCTAGTAAACATAAATACCCAGTATAGTGGACGGATTGATAGCCGCCTCCGTAGCACAATTAATAGTGCAACTAACGCGTAATGTGGAGGTGGTGGTTTGGGCTCCCACTGGCGGCAAGTTATCTTTTCGTCACACCTTTCATTTCCCTTTTCTTCATTATTTTCTACATTTCAATTTCAACCACATCTAATTTCCTCGTATGCTTTCCTTGGCTTCATTGTCTGTTGGCTTTATATGGTCATGATTAACAAAAATCGAGACGCTCGGTCTCGATTTGCACACATGCATCAAGCGCTGAGCACAACAGGGAGGTCGGGGCGCTGCGTAGCTGACTATGCACGCAAACTTAACCGGAACCGTCTATAGGCAGAACAGTATTGTGCACAGCTGCATTGTAGAGCCCCATGTTCATGTGTTTGGGTGAGTTGTTGCGTGGCGGAAATAAAGAAATTGGACGCGTACCTGCGTGTTTCGCTGCAAATGACTTGTGAGAGCGTAAGCGTGGGGGAACTACGTAATTTCGTCACGGCATGCAAGAAAAAATTATTGCCCATACTTTATATGGGTACCGTGAAGAGTCGCACTGTTTTGAAACTGTAACATTATGTAAGGGTCGTCCGGTGCCAGCTTCCTTAACATTTGAATAAGACTCCGTGTCAATCTTGGTATTTTGATGTCGTCTAATTTTCTTTTGCATGTCGAGTGAAGTACGTATAAATGTGTTGACGTCTTCTTTTGAGAATATAGTCTCAAGAAGGAGGCTGTATTGTTAGCTCGAATAATTCTGGTTAGCACAACTTGCACTGCAACATCATTTCAGGTTGAGTTCGGTGACTTCATTATATAAATGTATAAAAATGACCTTGGAAATAAATTTAAACTATAAATTTGTAGTCTATTTCCGTAACCAAGAAAGTGTATCTTTACAAAAACCACATTGACAAAGAGAACAACTGCATCCTTTAGAATTATCTAGGGAAATCTAGGGAACGTATGTGTCCCACTTTAGGGGAAAAACTGGTTTTAGTGGTTGGCAGTACGGCTGCGTCGACACCAAGAATGGCGGTCGGCTAGCGTCCTGTCTAAGGATACCGCATCGAAAATTAAAAAAAAAAGAACAAGAAATGGAAGTGCACCTTTTTCTTAGCAGCTGGAATGGGTTCTGAGAAACCGACGAAGGGCAGTGCCAAGTTGACGAAACTGTTCTTGTACAGCTCCAGTCTGTCGTGACCTTGAACCAGCTGCGTAGAGAAAGCGGTTAAAGGCAAAGATGTCGCACTGCCGGTCATCGTATCATTTTCGAACAGGTCTACCAAAGAGTACATACAGTTCAAGATCCACTCGTCTGGCCTGCGATGTAAACGGCACAAAACACAAGCGAGAATACAAAAGACGAAACAGCAGAATACTTGCGCGGGCTATCAAACGAGTGTCCGTTAAGCAGTATAAGCGTGCTCAGTTGATAGTCGCCTAGGAATATTTCGTGTGTTTACACTTGTCTTGCGCCTTCGACATCGTGGGATCTTTGCCAATGGACCCCTGCCACCTGGAGTTCTCTCCACCTGACACTTTGGATACAGAGGCACTGTTCCGAACAGTGTTTGTGCAACTGTCAGTTTCACATCTAACGGAGCTTTTCCGGATAATAAATACCTAAAGTTCACAAATACTCTATCAATTTCCGAAACTACGATTAGCATGCTATGCTCAACTGCACGACGGCCACAATGAAACAATTTTATGTCGGCAGAGACCCAATGCAGAACATTACTATAACAGGTAACATTGAATTGAATTCAATGTTACCTGTATAGCCACAACCACGATTTGATTATGAAGCACGCCGTAGTGTGGGACTCCGGATTAATTTTGACCACCAGGGGATCTTTAATGTTCCCTCAGTGCACGGAACACGGGCGCTTTTGCATTTCGCCCCCATCGAAATGCGGCCGCCGCGGCCGGGATCTGATCCCACGACCACGTGCTCCGCAACACCTGTAGCCGCTAAGCCACCGCGGCGGGTACATGTAACATGCACAGGTGGCCTGCGGAAGGCTGACACGAAGCATAAACTTCCTTTCTATGAACTCGACGCGATCGGATCGAGTCACCACACTCCAAATCGGCATGACTCTACCCATCCAGACTTTTCGCTCGGCCGGCGACGTTTCCACGAACCGGCGACCGGATGTCACTACAAATTGCAGCGCACACCATGGCATAGACAGGAATAGACGAAGCCAAGCGCTTGTCTTCGTATATTCTTGTCCTTTCACTCGGATGTCAGCAGTCTTTTTTTTTCTTCATTTGCTCTGCATGGTTTGCGATGGTTAATTTTGTGCAAATGGCATTTGCAAACAATGATGTACTGCTTCTGTGTGTACTAACGTCGCGCAAACGCCAATGCGGGGGCCTGCGGCTTCGTCAAGCTGTCCATGTGGCAGCTTTTTCTGCATGCCCCTCGCGTCATGTACTGATGCGTTATGTACTGATGCAAATAAACATCATTGTCATTGTCATTGTCATAGTTGCACTAACATGGGCCATCAACTAGCCCGGCCTCATACCGGATGTTGCCGCTAAACAATACGACTCGCCTATACTTTGTCATACATGTTCATGTGAACGTAGCTATGCAGATGTCACAACAGCGATGACCAATTATCGAAAAGTTCGAGCATATTGTTGTGATACAACAGGCGCTTATAATTATTAGACATGACGCAAAGGAAGACGAAGACGGGCATCTGGGCTTGGCACGAGCTGGTTACCATCTTGGTCACTGGCTGCGCTGCTCTTCTAAATACAGTGTAAATAGTCTCTTTAGTCTCTTAGTATGTATGGCGTATGTACACAGACAGTTTTATTGGGGTGGCACTTATACGGACACTCCAGGCGCATTCGCGCCGCAGCCGTGCTGTTCCGCGTGCGACAGCGCATGCGCTGCCCGCGCCCCGAGAGTTGGAGATCATGTGCACGATCTGCTGCGGGTGCAAGGCTGTAGGCGAGCCCTTATCTCGATTATTCGATCGAGTGAACGCGTGTTTAGTTAGTAAGTAAATGTCTACTGCAATTTATGCTGCGTGAACGTAGAAACCCACGAGCCCTACTTCGTGCAATGATTTAATACCTTCCTACCCCTGTCAATGCTTTGCTATTTGTGATAAACTGCGACATTTTTGTTTCTTCAGTTCTACTAGCCTATAAGTAAAATATCTATTGTGAAGCACCTCACAGTTTAGCCCTTGAATTAAATTGAATTCTGGGGTATTACGTGCCAAAACCCCGATTTGATTATGAGGCACGCCGTAGTGGAGGGCTGCGGATTAATTTTGACCCCCTGGGGATCTTTAACGTTCCACCAGTGCACGGGACACGGACGCTTTTGCATTTCGCCCCCATCGAAATGCTGCCGCCGCGGCCGGGATTTGATCACGCGACCTCGTGCTTACCTGCGCAACATCATAGCCGCTAAGCCACCGCGGCGGGTCACAGTTTCGCCCTTGCGGATGAGATATGTCGACATGTTCCCGTACCTCGAGTGACCAGGTGATATATCATCGGTGGAGTATAATCAAGAAATTTTACCACAAAAGTTTCAATAACTGATTTCGGGGCATAAGTTCACATATCGCGGTTGAAGATTATGACTTTCTATGGCATCCTACCTTATACGATTTTCTAAGGTAACGAGAGGAGCGAGAGTGCGTTAATATAGCTATAATATACATACGGCCAGCAGGCCGTATCCCATCAGGCCGTATGATCCGGGTTTGTCATTTCACGGGCAAGGTAGCGTCTTTATAACACGGCGAACGTCGAACGTTAAGGAACATTCACTCTTTTGTATCGACTAAGGGGTTCTAATCGCGGAACTAAGGAGCCAAAAATGGGTTCAATCCTGCTGAATGATTAGCCTCAACTACGGTGACTAATGCGACTATTTTACTTATGAAAAAAGTTATTGATGAAACCTTGTTTGTTACTCAATTGATCACAGCCAGTCAGGAAGCTTGCGCCCACTTGTCCATAATTAGTCAGGTGCAATGGCGAAATAATGCAACGTTCAATAACCTTTTTTTTTAAATACGCGAGTATAGAAATTACTGCAACGTTCAATAACCTTGTTTTTTAAATAAGAATAGAGAAATTAAAGAAACGGCCTGCCAATTAATTGTCAAGTGCATGAGACTTGTCCGATAAAAAGTATTCACCAAAGAACCAGGGGCCAAACAAACAAAGCTTCTCGTTTTCGGAAGTGCTTTCTTGCCCGTGACCGACCGCCTTACGTCCGGCCTGCATTGCGATTGGCTAGAATTTTCTCTTATGAACAATTCTATAGCGTAAGGTCCTTTTGTGAATACAGGACCAGTATTGTGCTTCTCTCGACCTTGTAAAGTTCGAGACAGGCGAGGCCCGCGACGAGCGACGTGGTGGTGGCGATGGCCGGGGTGATCTTGCCCGCGATGAGCTTGCTCTTGAGTCGGTCGGCCGGCTGAATGTCGTAGTTTGCGGCGCGCAGGTTCGAGGCCGCCACGATGAAGTCCATGTGGAAGTTGGCGTCGTCGTCCTTCTCGAACTCGAGCGCCGTTAGGGTGAGGTCATCGAGATCCTCTGGATCGGGGAGCTCTTCCAGCAGCTTGTCCAGGAGCTCATTGTCTACGCAAGCGAAGAAGGCGACATACACCGGTGAAGGCGAAGAACGGGTGAAGATGCAACACGAACTTTCATTCTCTATCTCAGGAAATTTCTGCGCGAATGGAAGATAGGGACAACACATGAGAAGACACGCACAAACAGTGTGAGCGCCTTCTTGTGCGGTGTCCAGGCCTTCTATTCGCACAGTTAACGTCCTACGGTAATCGTGGATCAACTAGCATCTCAATATTGATACATGCATATTGCGTGTTTCTTCTGGACGATGCGCGCGGGCGCCCAGACGAAGAAGAACTGCTCTTTGCTCTCGAGCTGTCGGCTGATCTGGCCAGCGCTGAAGCTATCCTTTGTAAATGTACTTGTAAATAGTCTCCAGTACTTAATCTTTCGTTCGCGTAACATTTTGGTGGAGCTTGCCGTTCCCCGTTCTCGCCACAGAGCTCTGCAGCGGCCGCACCGTCCGGCGTTCCACCATGGCTCCCGGTGACGACACCTCGTCTGCTGCTCCTACTGCGACTCCAACCACAACGTACGTCACGGTTGCCACTCCCCGCGATCCTGGCATATTCTCCGGCCAAGATAATGTCGACGTTGATGACTGGCTCGGCATGTATGAGCGTGTTAGTCGCAACAACCACTGGGACCCTACCATAATGCTAGCGAATGTCCTCTTCTATACTCGGGCGGAACACCTTGTGTCTGGTTCCGGACACACGACGAGGAGATCTCTAGCTGGGACGCTTTCAAGGAGAAGCTCCGCGACCTCTTTGGAAATCCGACCAGTCGGCAGCAGGCTGCAAGAAAAGAGCTTGCTACCCGAGTACAGTCTTCCACTGAATCGTATGTCTCGTACATACAAGACGTGCTAGCTCTTTGCCGGAAAGTCGACGAGAACATGGTAGAAGTTGACAAGGTAGGCCACGTTCTCAAAGGGATCGCGGACGACGCGTTCAACTTGTTGATCTTCAACAATCTGTCCACCATCAACGTCATTGTCAACGAATGCCGCCGCTTTGAGCTCGCCAAAAGCCGCCACGTCATTACAATGTTCTCCCGGCTCCCTAACACGGCTGCGACGTCGTCCTGCGTCACCCTTACCGCTTCACCACCCTCCAATGAGACCGTCACAAAGATTGTTAGCCGCGAGCTCGAGGCTGCAAGTCCTGCCACGTTTCATCCACGCCCGCTTGACCCCACCATTGACCAACCAATTACGTAGGAAGACTCAGACGTAGGAAATTACTACGTAGGAAGACTCAGAAGAAAAGCTATATACAAGTATATTTACAAGCAAATGCGCCGCACTTGGCCAAGAGACAACAGCCCGCACTAGCCTCTAACCGTCGTCGTCGTCTTCACACTGCTCGCCTCTTCGTCATCGCAAATACTGTTCCGTAGCAAAATCTTCGGGATACGAGGCAAGAAGACACACAGAAACAGTTTAAGCGCGTTCTTGTGCGGCGTCCATCCTTTCTATTCGCGCAGCTGATTTCCTATGGTAATCATGAGTCAACTAAACTCTCAAGATGTTCCACTTCCATTCTCCGGTTCGCAGTAATTGGGCACCATGGTCAAAGCTATAAGCGTTATGCGCTGTGGCTTGATTCGGTGCGCGATAATGTATAAGCGGAGAATGCTCCGACGCTGGGGGACACGCGGCGCATGGTTGACGGGCACATTTACACAATCGCGCCACATATTGGCTTAAGCCAATTTTAGCACCCGCAACAGCGATACCATATTGTGAAAAAAATTATGGATGCAGCTTTATTGCCGCGACGTTCGTGGTATACGAGCCGAAGAGGTGAAAGCTCGAGGGGCGGGACTCGACAACTAACTACATCCGAAGAGAATCATAGGACGATACATATGCAGAGTATGCGCAGAGTATACGACGTTAAAATAACTTACCACACTGATCTCCGCTAATAACGAATTGTAATGGTTCGGGTGCACAGAAGTGCTGGGAAGTTCCTTTCGCGTACTTGCAAGTTATACACTTCTAGAGCTTTAAATACACTCTGTCGCCTTACGCTTAGATAAACTGCCACCGAAATCACAAAGCTTCGTTCGTAAATGCCGTTTGCTTATTGGAGGCCGCCTTCGCTCATAATATGTCCGACCTTACGAATTGCTTCTTACGATCAACATTAGCCTAAGGACTTGTTTGGGAATACGGGCCCTGGGCTTGTACTCGAAAAAACCTTTTATGCTAGAATTATTCTTAATGGAAAACATTAGCCAATCCCGATGCTGGATATATCATTAGCGAAAGCGTCCGGATAATGGCAAGGAGCACTTATACGAACGAGAAGCTTCGTGAATTCGACTCCTGATCCTGATGCAAGCACGCTTTTGTAGATACAGCAAAGAGACAGAGAGGGACGTAGGAGATCCTAGGACAAAGCCGAGTGGTTGGCGTCACATTCTGGCTTCATCGGAATGAACGGCTGCGCTGAAGTTCAATTCACCACGTAGAACCACCTTCTGCCGCGAGCAGAGGAACGGCTGCAGAACATTTGCGCTGTCTGCCGGGGGCTGCTGTTTCCAGAGAGCTCAGCCTGCGCATGCGTAGCGAGAGGCCGGAAAGGCTGGTGCTATTAGCCACCTTACTGTTAAGAGGAAGCTTAAGCTCGGGTGCTCCTATCTAAATACATGCAAAAGGATAATTCGTTTTTCTCGGCAACCATTGCACTAAATTTGACGAGGTTTGTTGCATTCAAAGAAAAACTTAAAATCTGGCAGCTATTGGTTTCAAATTTTTGATTTAGGTCGTCAATTTTTTATTAGAAGTTGGCGAAAATCGCAAATTTTCAGGAAACGAAACTATCATGTTCACAACTCTAACTCAGCAATGAAAAATGATATCGCAATTCTGTGCATTGCATCTGATAGTACATCTACGGCGGACAAAATGAAAATATTACACATGAATCTCAAACAATTTAGTAATATGGGAATACACCTTTTGCAGAACCCTTGTACACAACATAAGTAATTCACGTAAGATATAAATTGACAAATGGAATTTATCCGCTTTGAATGATCTTATGGATGCCGTTTACAGAACCGCGATAGCTATTCTTGATGCAGAGCTATTAATTTGTAAACTTCGTGCTTCTGGTTTTTTTTTTCGAACCTTCGAATTTGTGAATTTTTTTTTAAATTCAGGCCCTAAATCGAAATTCCGCTTCCAACAGTCACTATAACTTACCATTATGTCTCAAAACACATTTCATTAAAATTGGTCGAGGGGTTATCTCAGAAAAGCGTTTCTGCGTTTTACATGTATTTGAATAGGCCGCGTCGGAGTTGAGCGCCCGAGCTAAAGCTTCTTCTTAAATGCGTTGTGTAAAGTTGCCAGTGGTCTGGACCCCCTAGCACAAGGAGGGAATGCCAGTGAAATTTTCCGATTTCGAAAAAAGCAATTATTATCGTCGCGCGTACCTTATCACCACCAGAACTGGCTCACTTAGGGTATCTTCGGCTTGTTGTTTTAGAGTACACTAAATCGGCTCTGAAAGGCAACTTACTTCTTATGATCGGCTGATTTAAACGGAGCGCTTATATGGCGGGTGCAGCTCACGGCGGTGCTTCATGCATGTAGCCACAGGGTGTGGTCACGATGTCGGACTCTCCCTCTGTTCGGAGGCGTATGCGTTACTTGATTTCGAATGACGATTCGTCCGAGCGCCTTGCGTAACTTACCTATATACATGGCGCCAATTTCGGAGCGCTCTCTCTGCTTCGTAAATGCGACAAGATTTCGACTATGGAGCTGAAGCTCCTTAGTCGGTCGTGAGGGTCAGAGACCGAAAAAGCGGCTACAGATCAGTCTGCTCGGGTGCAGAGGAGTGTAACCACCATCCGAATGTACCATTACTTGCACTGTTAGAGCAACATGCAGCCTACGTATACGTCCGCCCATTTGCGCATGCTCCGAGCACGCTTCCACTGATCAGCGGCTCCCCCCCCCCCCCAAAAAAAAAAAAAGGCGCAAGCTCACTCCAGTGTCAAAGACCGAAAAAGCGGCTACAGATCAGTCTGCTCGGGTGCAGAGGAGTGTAACCACCAGCCGAATGTACCATTACTTGCACTGTTAGAGCAACATGCAGCCTACGTATACGTCCGCCATTTGCGCATGCTCCGAGCACGCTTCCACTGATCAGCGGGCTCCCCCCCCCCCCAAAAAAAAAAGGCGCAAGCTCACTCCAGTGTCAAAGACCGAAAAAGCGGCTACAGATCAGTCTGCTCGGGTGCAGAGGAGTGTAACCACCAGCCGAATGTACCATTACTTGCACTGTTAGAGCAACATGCAGCCTGCGTATACGTCCGCCCATTTGCGCATGCTCCGAGCACGCTTCCACTGATCAGAGGGCTCCCCCCCCCCCCAAAAAAAAAGGCGCAAGCTCACTCCAGTGTCAAAGACCGAAAAAGCGGCTACAGATCAGTCTGCTCGGGTGCAGAGGAGTGTAACCACCAGCCGAATGTACCATTACTTGCACTGTTAGAGCAACATGCAGCCTACGTATACGTCCGCCCATTTGCGCATGCTCCGAGCACGCTTCCACTGATCAGCGGGCTCCCCCCCCCAAAAAAAAGAAAAAAAGGCGCAAGCTCACTCCAGTGTCAAAGACCGAAAAAGCGGCTACAGATCAGTCTGCTCGGGTGCAGAGGAGTGTAACCACCAGCCGAATGTACCATTACTTGCACTGTTAGAGCAACATGCAGCCTGCGTATACGTCCGCCCATTTGCGCATGCTCCGAGCACGCTTCCACTGATCAGAGGGCTCCCCCCCCCAAAAAAAAAGGCGCAAGCTCACTCCAGTGTCAAAGACCGAAAAAGCGGCTACAGATCAGTCTGCTCGGGTGCAGAGGAGTGTAACCACCAGCCGAATGCACCATTACTTGCACTGTTAGAGCAACATGCAGCCTACGTATACGTCCGCCCATTTGCGCATGCTCCGAGCACGCTTCCACTGATCAGCGGGCTCCCCCCCCCCAAAAAAAAAAGGCGCAAGCTCACTCCAGTGTCAAAGACCGAAAAAGCGGCTACAGATCAGTCTGCTCGGGTGCAGAGGAGTGTAACCACCAGCCGAATGTACCATTACTTGCACTGTTAGAGCAACATGCAGCCTACGTATACGTCCGCCCATTTGCGCATGCTCCGAGCACGCTTCCACTGATCAGAGGGCTCCCCCCCCCAAAAAAAAAAAGGCGCAAGCTCACTCCAGTGTCAAAGACCGAAAAAGCGGCTACAGATCAGTCTGCTCGGGTGCAGAGGAGTGTAACCACCAGCCGAATGTACCATTACTTGCACTGTTAGAGCAACATGCAGCCTACGTATACGTCCGCCCATTTGCGCATGCTCCGAGCACGCTTCCACTGATCAGCGGGCTCCCCCCCCCCAAAAAAAGAAAAAAAAGGCGCAAGCTCACTCCAGTGTCAAAGACCGAAAAAGCGGCTACAGATCAGTCTGCTCGGGTGCAGAGGAGTGTAACCACCAGCCGAATGTACCATTACTTGCACTGTTAGAGCAACATGCAGCCTGCGTATACGTCCGCCCATTTGCGCATGCTCCGAGCACGCTTCCACTGATCAGCGGGCTCCCCCCCCCCAAAAAAAAGGCGCAAGCTCACTCCAGTGTCAAAGACCGAAAAAGCGGCTACAGATCAGTCTGCTCGGGTGCAGAGGAGTGTAACCACCAGCCGAATGTACCATTACTTGCACTGTTAGAGCAACATGCAGCCTACGTATACGTCCGCCCATTTGCGCATGCTCCGAGCACGCTTCCACTGATCAGAGGGCTCCCCCCCCCCAAAAAAAAAGGCGCAAGCTCACTCCAGTGTCAAAGACCGAAAAAGCGGCTACAGATCAGTCTGCTCGGGTGCAGAGGAGTGTAACCACCAGCCGAATGTACCATTACTTGCACTGTTAGAGCAACATGCAGCCTACGTATACGTCCGCCCATTTGCGCATGCTCCGAGCACGCTTCCACTGATCAGCGGGCTCCCCCCCCCCCAAAAAAAAAGGCGCAAGCTCACTCCAGTGTCAAAGACCGAAAAAGCGGCTACAGATCAGTCTGCTCGGGTGCAGAGGAGTGTAACCACCAGCCGAATGTACCATTACTTGCACTGTTAGAGCAACATGCAGCCTACGTATACGTCCGCCCATTTGCGCATGCTCCGAGCACGCTTCCACTGATCAGCGGGCTCCCCCCCCCCAAAAAAAAAGGCGCAAGCTCACTCCAGTGTCAAAGACCGAAAAAGCGGCTACAGATCAGTCTGCTCGGGTGCAGAGGAGTGTAACCACCAGCCGAATGTACCATTACTTGCACTGTTAGAGCAACATGCAGCCTACGTATACGTCCGCCCATTTGCGCATTTGCGCATGCTCCGAGCACGCTTCCACTGATCAGCGGGCTCCCCCCCCCCCAAAAAAAAAAAAGGCGCAAGCTCACTCCAGTGTCAAAGACCGAAAAAGCGGCTACAGATCAGTCTGCTCGGGTGCAGAGGAGTGTAACCACCAGCCGAATGTACCATTACTTGCACTGTTAGAGCAACATGCAGCCTACGTATACGTCCGCCCATTTGGCTTGCGCATGCTCCGAGCACGCTTCCACTGATCAGCGGGCTCCCCCCCCCCAAAAAAAAGAAAAAAAGGCGCAAGCTCACTCCAGTGTCAAAGACCGAAAAAGCGGCTACAGATCAGTCTGCTCGGGTGCAGAGGAGTGTAACCACCAGCCGAATGTACCATTACTTGCACTGTTAGAGCAACATGCAGCCTGCGTATACGTCCGCCCATTTGCGCATGCTCCGAGCACGCTTCCACTGATCAGAGGGCTCCCCCCCCCCAAAAAAAAAAAAGGCGCAAGCTCACTCCAGCGCACAGCGGTCCCTCATGCGGTGCATACTACATTGGGGGGGGGGTTGATTCCGTGCATATGAAACACTAAATGACTTAACGAAAAGCACGCAATGCGAAGTAAGTAAGCGAAGAGCCGGTGACATGCAAGCGTACCGTCAGGTGGCGCGACCACGGGCTCGTTCGAGTTGGCGGCTACTTGAGTGTTTTTTTGAGGATCGTAGGCCGGAACGTCGACTTCTTCGAGAATCTGGGCAATCGCGTCGCGGTCCGTGTTGTGGGGAATACCGAACATGGTTGCCCGCAGATTGGCCGCAGCTACGATGTAGTCCATGTGCAGCGTCTATAGCGGGATTGCAGACAGGGCAGAGGATAGAAAAAAAAAACATGACACAATCAATTTCGTCGCCCCGGAGCGCAATAGCAATAAATATATCCTGTAAATCGGTGTCGCGCTCAAGAGGCGTCGGCCCACGGCAATGCAAATCCTTACGTTGTTAGGGTCAAACTCAATCGGATGGGGGCAGCGCTTGCGGCCAGACCAGAACGGCATTCCCGAAGGGGTGAGCTATAAAGAGAGCAGGTGAGAACACCGGTCGTATCATTCCGCCATTGCTTCGTAACGCAGAATCACCCGAGGTAATTTGGACAGGATTTTGCGACAACCGCAACTAGAGAATAACGACACAAAGGCTGTAAACCCAACTTCTTGTTTCCTAAATAAAATGGCGAACTTGTCGAATTGGCGTGTACTCATGGTTTGGAAAGAGTGAAGGGACGAAGACAACCGAACAACACTGAACGAACACTTGCTATATCCTGAAGGGGTTCTATCAGAAACTTACATACTGTCGAGCCCGGTTATATCGAATGGGTTCTTGTTTTTAAAATTATTCGATGTATCAAGTAGTTCGATGTGCCTAAACTCGCCTATAAAAAGCTTAAAGAAATGGTTATGAGTTCGTTGTATGCGGATTTGTTAACTCCAAGTGGAGGAAGGAAACGAGGAAGGAATCCATTTATTGAGAACAATGCCTATGTCTTTGCACGCACACGCACGTACACGCTCCGATGCTGGCTGCCGGCGCGGTGAACCAGTGGGCACTAGCGCCCCGTTTGGTAATCTACGCGAATCCCAGATGCTAAAGGTACGTAGGACAGATTTTCTCGCGCCTGCGGCGCTCGTGCTGAGTAAGTCATGCGCGATTATACCTTTTTTCGTGCCTTACGGCACTCTGCCTTCAAAATATACATCACTGGTTTTCCCGGGGGTGCAGTAGGGGCCGTAGCAGAGACCGAGCGTGCCCTCTTGGAGCAGTATCTTCCCTCGTGCTAGGCTTTTAATTAGTATGCTGAAAGACATTTCTTTAACTCAAAGGCAACCATTAAATTTTTTTTTGAAAAGTCACGGAGAGCACCATACAAATAGCACATCCGAATCCATTCCATTGCTTTTTTAGTGCTAATCTTTTTTCGCTGAGTCCTTATCATTGTTGCTGAGTCATGCTCATGACTAGGACTTCTACCACCATCCTTTAGCGTTTCCTTCACTTAGTACACACGTCCGAACCCATTTCAGTGGTTTTTGAGTGTTAATCTTTTTTCGCTGTGTCATTGTCATTTTAGGCGGCTGTTTCATGGCCTACATGACACGCATGTCATAACATTTATGTCATCACCTATCATTTATGTTCGTCATACACTCATGCCATAATATGCCAATTTTGGTACTTACCAAGTTAAAAAAATTGCGCAGCGGTCCGGGACGGTGGCCTTGGTAAACTCGGTGGTAATGCAGCTCCACTCAGCGTGAAAGCTGGGGTAGTGCGAAGCAGTGATTTGCCGGTATTTCCCTTGTGTTTATTCTGTTTTTATTGCGATAGCAATTATATGGACACTTCCACCGGATTTCTGCCGTCGGCGTCGCCGTCGCCGTGAGGTTCCGTATAGATAAAATCTTCGCCGCGCGCCGTATGCCCGAGCGGAAGCGTGCGGGGACGCACGCTGTCACGGAGAGCGAACGCACTCAAGGAAGCGGGAAGCGAGCGCCGGAGGGAGCGGGGGGGGGGGGGGGGGGGCGCATTTCTACTCTGCCAACAACCGCGCTCGTCGCTCGCTCGCACCGTCGCTTATCTCCACACGGCTCTGACCTTTATGCGCTGTGCATTCGCCGCTCAGTTTCCGTTGAAGCGATAGACCGTGCGTACCTTCGCCCGCGGCGGCGTATTGACCCTTTTCCCGGCGCTCCCGTGGGCGCTGCCATGTTTGATCACGTGGTGACGCGTCCATTGCTTGCCTCAGCTGCCGCCGTTGCCTCTGTGTTTACAATGCAAGCGCGTGACGCCGGTGCGGCGCAGCAAACCTCCGTTTCGACGCATATCGTAGCCGGTGACTATGTGGACGACACGAAGCTTTGGCCACAGCTTTAGAGGACATGTAAGTGCTTTCATAGCTCATTACGCCTTGTCCAAACGGCGCTAGCAGCGTATACGGTGCTTGTACTAAAAGCGAGGCTAGAAATGTATTCCAAGCTGTCCACACTTCCAGCTTATGAATTAAATGAGGATTAGTGCGCTCGTTCTTTATTTGGCAAACATTTTGAAGCAGCGGCTTGCCATGTTTCTGACTCAGTAATACTAAGTTCCTCGGTGAGGCTACTATCTGATTGGTTATTTTCAGCCTAATCGCGCTCACGGGTGTGCTCTGCTGCGATAGATTTTTTCTTGCGGCGCACAAAGCTTAATTTTGTAATGTAAATGTTCTGTACTTTGTGGTATAGCTTATAGCAAAAACGTATTATCGCTACTCCGTCGCTTACTCTGTGGACCGTCACGAAACGTTCAGTTTCCAACATTCGTGTCTTGGTGTAGTCGCCGTCACTCACGCTTCGGCACATTGATTCAAGTGTGCGCACATTCACTTATTATTGATACGTTGGCGATAGGGTGCGTGTAAGTTTGCGTGCGAGTAGGGATGGATGTGTGTAGATAACGTGCGAGAAACTTACTATGCCAGTAAGTGTTGTTACCTCCTTTTGTAACGAGTGGTACTCACTCTTATGTGCCGACGTTGCGGAGTTGAAGTCATTTCTTTGGAGGTTAGCTATACAGCGCTGGCGGATGAATTATCTTACGCCGAAGCACACCTGCTTACTTAATCAGCTCATGTTTACTACAATTCATATTGCTACCAAAGCCGCTCACCTTACTTCGTATGACATTGCTGCGTTGCTATCGCATTCATTGCTTCGCCCTTAGGGCGAAACTGTGACATTTTTTTTATCCTCAAGGAAAGCCGTGCATCGCGAATGACCGACAACGCAGGCAATACTTATGTAGCAGCGGCGACACAGGTTGATTCCTTTCCTTAATTTGCGAATCACTATTTTTCCAGCTAACTACCGCACACGTCTTCTCTTTATCGTTACACATTTTGCAGCATGAATTGGGCACAGTGCATTAGCGAACACCCACTTGCATTTCCGACAGCTGATCGCATAGTAGCAGGGCAGAAACAGTAGTGGTTTCGTATTCTTGCGCATTCGCTGAGGCAACGTATGGCGCGCCACCGAAAGCGCCATCTCGTTCCTCTAGAGCAAACTGCTCCGCGAAAAGGGTCAATATGCGCTTGCTGCCAGCGTTTTGACAGTCGTTGTCTGCAGTCATTCAGTGTGATCTATCCATGTTTGTTTGTGCGTGCTCACACCACAGTTAGTAATAGTCGGGCCACATTTTCCAACGCGCGCTACACATGCAATGCTGCCCGGATCGGCAGTGCAGCGCTACAGGTGTGTCCCTTCGCACGCGCTGCCCACGGGAAGCGCTTCTCATCAACACCACCGTTTCACACGCGCCTTCTCATGGTCATCGAGTCTCTCTTCATGTCGGTCTACTTACGCCGCAGCACACCTGCTTACTTAATCAGCTCATGTTTACTACAATTCATATTGCTACCATAGCCGCTTACCTTACTTCGTATGACATTGCTGTGTTGCTATCGCATTCATTGCTTCGCCCTTAGGGCGAAACTGTGACATTTTTTATCTTGTGTTTACCAATCCACCATCCGTTTTGACACCTGCGCTAAGGCACAACTGGTGGAAAACCGCCACGCACATGGGGCCAAAGCCTTTGCTGATGACAGAAGCGAACTTAGCGAATTTCTGACAATTAATACGCTTAATGCTTCATTATTCCCATCTTTAACATTATTCTGAAACATTTTAGTTTATTTTGAACCGGTTTTGATCAATTCCGCACTTGTTTTGACCCTGTTTCTGCGCGTGACCATGACATGACACGCCGACAGCCCGGGCCCCTAAAGTGATTCGCACTTAAAAGCCTGGCACGAGCGAAGATACTGCTCCAGGAGAGCAAACCCGGTCTCTACTGACGTTATATTGAAGGTAGAGCGCCGTAAGGCGAGAGATGGGTATAATTCGGCATGAATGACTCCGGACGAACGCTGCAGGCGTGAGAAAATCTGTTCGGCGTACCTTTACCTTCTAGGATTCGCGTACGTCCGACGTACCTTTTGACACAGAGATCGCCAACAAACACAAACACACCTCCTCACTCCGCAATTCCGACACGCCTAGGGACAAACGCGTACAGAACGAGCAATTGAGAACCTTCTCCTCCGTAGTACCCAGGCAATGTCACACATTCAAGGAGCAAACGCACCCAAAACTTTCTCTCTCCCACCCGTGCTTGCGCACGAACGGCTGGCGATTCCTGAAACGACACACTCGTAGAATCTCCGGCTTTACTTCCATGGAAGCTATGTATACGACGGGGGGATCATTTTTCAGTTTTTCGGAATTTTAAATATCGCCTGTTACAGGCAGAATAATTTTTGTCCTTGATCCTCTTTGAGGGTGGGGTATATGGGTACAGCTCGCAGCAGTGCGAAAGAAGAAAAATGGAGCAACAAGTATGTGCAAATACATTTCCGCACAAAAGGACCAAAGGCAGTATAAATGGCTTGCACTATAGCCGCCATGCGGGTGCACCGATACGGTGATAATCTGGGTACGCGACGTCACGTGAAAGCTATAAATACGTAGGCTACATGTAGGTATACCTTCATTCACTAGTGCACAGGCTAATCGGCCAAATCAAATAGCTTTATTACCGTCCCAGCGCCGGACTCTAGCCGAACCATCTGCGCATGCGCGCATCCCTACTAAATGCGTTTTCTTGTGCGAACGCGGTAAAGGCCGGTGCCAAGCCATTTTTTTTTCCGCGTTTGTTACCGCTGAGAGATAAAATCTCACCTTTTCCTCGGGATAGGCTTGGAGCAGCTGTTTGATTCGGGTGTTGTACTGCTCTTGAAAGCGCAGCCTCGCGAAATCAACGCATTCGTCGAAAACCCTCGGCCGCTCGTCCACCAGAATGCACTTGAGTTCTTCCAGCAAGACGACCTGGAATGAAGCGGCACAGCTCCTAATATCATGGATTTCGTTAGCACGAGTCCACACTTAATTCATGGCCATGGGTGGTTGCATAGTGGTAACGTAATGCGTAGCCGAGATAAAGGAAACCGTGCATCTAGATTCTGTTGCTTGTTAAAAGCAAGGCCATCGAAACCACACCGGAGCCGTCCTCCCAACGCTTCCCCTGATATAACACAGGTGTAGCGTTGTAATCGTAATGGGTCCAACAGCTCTCAATATTTGATGTCATTGTAACTGAGAAGAACCACCGGTCAGCCAGGTGCATCTCCAGCGTATTAAATACAACGAAGAAGTGCCGGTCAGTCAGGCGCATCGTCAGCGTTCTACGTACGTGGCCTGTTCTGGCTGCTCGCAGGGTAAAACCTCTGCACCGAGTTTGATCTCTCGCTCCTTGCGTACCCTGTCAGTAAACACCTTGGCAATTGGTGGAGCTGGGGAATATGACTCCATCAACGCTGGAACTTCGAAGCCGAACCTTTAAACCATCTTGGCCCATGCCGGAAGATGCAGCCCAACAACTTTTAGCCACGGCACCACCTGTCATCTGTCCCGCCGTAAAGCGTCAGCGGGATCCTGCGATTCTCGCGGTTACCGGAGATCACGACGTCGAGGACTGGTTCGCCTCGTACGAAAGAGTCAGCACGCACACCACTGGAACGATACGGCAAATCTCAACAACGTAGCTTTTTACTTGAGCAACGTTGCAGTCTGCAGTCATTCAGGATTCGTGTTTGTTTGTGCGCGCTCACA
Organism: Dermacentor silvarum; assembly: GCF_013339745.2. Classification (NCBI taxonomy): domain Eukaryota; kingdom Metazoa; phylum Arthropoda; class Arachnida; order Ixodida; family Ixodidae; genus Dermacentor; species Dermacentor silvarum. Next base: position 115,347,176 of record NC_051157.2, on the reverse strand, counting down.
CCACGCTTGTTCATTCGTATAGTCGTCACATTTTCCAACGCACGCTACACACGCAATGCTGCCCGGATCGGCAGTGCAGCGCTACAGGTGTGTCCCTTCGCACGCGCTGCCCACGGGAAGCGCTTCTCATCAACACCACCGTTTCACACGTGGTCATCGAGTCTCTCTTCACGGTCTACTTACGCCGCAGCACACCTGCTTACTGATCAGCTCATGTTTACTACAACATATTGCTACCAAAGCCGCTCACCTTACTTCGTATGACATTGCTGTGTTGCTATCGCATTCATTGCTTCGCCCTTAGGGCGAAACTGTGACATTTTTTTTTTGGTATAGAAACCATTATTCCGACATCCGAGCACGATTGGTGTTCAAGACCAACTTCATGGAAGTCTTTAGTCGCCCTGCTGTCCGTAAAGTTCAGGCCGCGAGCAACGCCTACGGGGTCGCGCCCCGCAACCTGGTGAGAATTTCACCAGCTACATCGAAGACGTCGTTAATTGGCGAAACCGAGTCGGCGTAACGATGCCAGGAGCAGACAAGATCAGGCATATCCTCAAGGGAATTGAGGATGACGCCTCCCAGAGGTTGGTCACCCGAAACCCGACCACATGTAGTGTCGTCGTTATTGCGCTGTGCCAGAGTTACGACGAACTTCGAAGGCAGCGGGTAGTCACACGACATCCGCCCTCAGAATTCGCCTCATTGTCTCAGGTTTGACGCTAGGTGTTGACGAGTCGCCCCTAATGCACCAGATAAAGGAGTTCGTGCACGATGGATTAGCTCGGCTGCTTTCCCTGGTGCCCTTTATGAACACGCAACCGTACTCCCCATTGACCCCGGGGTTGCAGACCGTCACCAATGTGCAAGTCGCTGACTGCCTGCCAGCTTCCATTAAACAGCCTTCTGTCGCTGTGCCCTGGACGTACGCTGACCTCGCTACAAGGCCGCACTCCACTCCACGTCCACCCCTCCAAGCTGTTGCGCGACCACCCCAGATGCCCTTCTCGCCACCTGCGCCACAGCTGCCACGACAGCCAGATCCTTGGCGCACAGCCCACAACCTCCCCATTTGTTACAATTGGGGTCTGCTCACCTCTCCTCCTATTATGCGACATTTTCACCCCTCTGCCCCAACTGTAGTCAATATACAGATGCCAGCGGAGTCAGCCTTGGGGCGGTTCTCGCCCCACGCAAACTTGGTCTTGATGAATACGTCGTTGCTTATGCTAGCCGCACACTCACAAAGTCGGAGCTAAACTACTCTATTACCGAAGAGAAGTGTTTAGCCATACTCTGGGCCCTTAACAAATTTCGACCTTATTTATACGGCTGATCATTTGATGTAGTGACGGGCCATCACGCGCTCTGCTGGCTCTCCTCATTGAGAGACCCCTCTGGCCGCCCCGCACGCTGGGCGCTGCGTTTGCAAGAGTTCGACATCTGGGTCGTGTACCGCTCTGGACGCAAGCTCACCGATGCCGACGCTCTCTCCCGCTCGCCAATTTCATCTGACGTACACAGTTTTTGCCTACTCAACTTTGTCCCGCCAAAGCTTGCCATCGATGACAATGCGCTCTGAGCAGAGCAAATACCCGTGGATTTATTCGCTTTTGGAGTTCCTCGCTGATTCTGCAACTGTTCCGGCATCTAAGACTCTACGGCGGCAGGCGCATCACTTTGTTATTCGCGACCAACTCCTGTACCGCCCCAACTGTCTCCATGAGGGCCGCTCCAAGTAATACCGCGTCATCTTCGGGCTAATTTATGCGCATTGTTTCACACTGATCCCCAACGTGCACACGGCGTACACCCGCCTTCGGTTTCGGTATTACTAGCCTGGCATGTACAAGTTTATTCGCAAGTACGTCCACTGCTGCCTCGGCTGCCAGCGTCGAAAGTCGGTCCCTAATTCCACTGCCGCAACTTTAAAGCCGTTCTCGTGCCCATCCCGTCCTTTTGATCGGGTCGGAATCGACTTTACGGTCCGCTTCCTTGTACCGGTGCTGGAAACTGCTGGGTTATCGTTGCATGTGGATCATCTCTCACGCGCTATGCAGAAACCGCTGCACTCCCGTCTGCAACGGCCCAAGTAGTTGCATCATTCGTACTGCAGCATTTCCTTCTTCGTCACGGTGCGCACCTGAGGTACAACCGAGAATCATTGCGCAGTGTGGCGTCTGGCGATGTTTTCAGGAACAACTTGAGGAGGCCAAGCAGCGTATACAGCAGACTGCGAAGGCCGTAGCCAACGCCGTCACACCTGAGAGTAAGAGAAGAGTTCCCCGGTTTTATAACTAAATTTCGGGACAAGTGCAATACATGCGCCTGTCCGCAGGGGGCATTCACCCTCGACTATATAGTGCGTACTCGAGCATCGTGTGTCCAAGGGCACCGTATGCTCTGGAGTAGAATGCGCCAGCGAGCGTCCGATGCGAGTCTTTCAAAAGACTAATCTTCCCACGCGGAGTGAAGAAAGAAGCGAGTAGTTGTCACGACTAATTGCCACGTTTTCTTGGAGATACGCTTTTCTTGTAGGCAAGATCCCTTCACAGAAACATGAAGCGTGGCAAATACGCGAAACAATGCTGGCCATCACTCTGTAAAGCTGACCCCGACTGCACGCGACAGTACGCTTGTTCGCACTCAGTTAAGCGGAAAGCAGTTGCAACAGTTTTCTCACTTTCTTTGGAGTGCCTATACATACGTAAGCAATGTAAGGGTGAACAGCCAGAAAACGGCGGGAGAGAAAATTCTTTTCCTTATCCTCGAGCCACCTTCAGTTATCGATACGACTGTGAAGACGAACTACCTCCTAGGCGTCCGAGCATCACAAGTCCCGTCTTGCCCGATCACGAACAAGTGCATGTGCAAAGGCTTTAGCAAGGAATTACTGCACAATGGAACCTGTTCTTGCAACTAAACGGTTAACCGGGAAACCGGAAGATTGTTTCTGGAGGATCTGCATGGCTAGAGACAGTGTCGGGCAGATAGAGAGAGATAGCTTGTAACAGTGAATGTTGTAGGGAATAACGAATCGGATTGACACCCATTCTTCCTCATTTCTTTCTTGCTTATCTGTCTTCCTTTATTTTGCTCAACTTGTGCTTCTTTAGTTTCCAAGATACATGTATGCTGTTCGTGTATCCTGAAACTGCTCGAAGGTATCCAGTATTTGGAGACGCTTAAAGAGCTCATTCCTCATGGAGATGCACTGAATGGGGCGTATCCTCAGAAGACTTCTACTGATGCAACAAAAGAAGATTACAAAATATTGTACATGTTGTAAAATAAAAATGTTAATGTTTCTAGCATACAAAAGAGCCCAGCACATAGTAAACACGTGCGCTGTAGTAACTTTGTGAAATGCTAAGATGAATATATTTCTGGGACAGATTGCGCAATAAATGTATGTCACAAAAGTTGTCCGAATCAGAATCAGACTCAAATTTTATTACTACATACGAAGTTATTACAACATGTAATATACAGGAGGAGGTCCCGGAGTCGGAGACTGAATTGGGACCTCCTGTACGTGGATACACGAAAGGAAACGTAAACTTAGTTAACGCAGCGACAGTAATAAATACAACTATAAAAACAAATTAAGAAATTAAGCAACATAGGGAAACATGAACAAATTGAACAGAAAATGGACTTGTTTAAACAGTTTCATACGTGATTAATAAGCATGATATAAACTGCAGTATTTATCAATGAAAATGCAAAGGCATGCATTATCCGGCACAGACAAAAAAAATGTTATGCAAGGCTCGGTTGGTTCAAAAAGAACTTTTTAAATTCAGTAATAAATTAATGTAGTGTCATTAATTTTAAAGCAAATGGTAGCGAGTTCCATAATGAAAAAGCGCTGAAATGAACAGATTGCTTGCCGTAGTTGGTTCGAACTTTGGGCAAGATGAGATTTTTCTTAAGAAGAAATCTAGTGCTCTTAGTGTTGTCTAGAAAAGTAGACGGAATGAAAGAAAAGGGGAATCGATTGTTGATTAACCAGATACCTTAATATATTTAGTTATGTCGGATACTGTAAAGATATTATTGGCTTGCAATAATTGTTTGGCGTTGGTGTAGTATAAACTAAAGGATATAATTTTGATTGCTCTATTCTGGACAATTTGTAGTGGCGCAAGAATAATACTGTATGTATTAACCCATGTAATTATACAGTAGTTGATATGTGAATGAATGAATGCATAATTGAACACATTGAAAACTGTGTCGACCCATTCGCGATAGGAAATAGGTCACACCAAACTTAGCGCGTACTTCTACAGCCTGCGTTATTACAGAAGGTTAAAAAAGAAGAAAGAAAAAAGAATGTCGCAGTTTCGTCCGAAAGGCGCAGCATCAATTGCGATAGCAAATTAGCAGAGAGCTCTTCGGAGTAGGGATAGTAGTTTTATCGGCTGCATAAACTTGGACACATTCGCTTTCTAACTGAATTGACAAGCGTGGTGTCATCGCGCACAAGCAAACATGAATAGATCACACTGAATGACCGCAGACAACGACTGTCAAAACACTGGTCGCAAGCGCTGGCACTGAAGCAGGCGAAGAATCGTGCGGTCTATCGCTTCAACGGAAACTGAGCGGCGAATGCACAGCGCATACAAAGGTCAGAGCCGTGTGGAGATAAGAGACGGTGCGGGCGACCGCCACCACAGCCAGTGCAAGCGTATTTGTCGGCAGAGTAGAAGCTGCCCCCCCCCCCCTTCCCTCCCGCGCTGCCTTCCCGCTATTTTGCTTTCGCGTGGGAGATTGCGTTGCCAGTTCCCCTTGCGCACGGTTGCAAGATACGCATTTGGTGCCGTAGCACAGCGTCGCCCCACCTCCCTCCCCCCATACCCCCACGGCCTTTCGCGCGACGGTCGCGTTTGCTTTCCGCCGTGCGTTCGCTCCCCGTGATAGCGCGCGGCCCCCGCGCGCTTTCACTCGCGCATACGGAGCGCGGCGACGATTTTATCGCCCTTGGAATCTATACGGAACCTCATGGCGACGGCGACGGCGACACCGACGGCAGAAATCCGGTTGAAGTGTACATATAATTGCTATCGCAATAAAAAACAGGGGGGCTTTACCTTTTGGCTGAGTTGCGACGTCCGCAGCTCCTCGGGCAGAAAATTGGGATCTCTGAAAAAATCAGCGTCGTGATGGCGTCAGAAAACACGCCGGAAGTTTTGATTTCGCACAAATGGTCGTCGCTTGCAGCATGAGGGATTTTCTGTTTCTTTTCTATACACTGATGTCCAGAGATAAATGTATATCCATTGTGCTTATATATAGCCCAGCGCAAAGGCTGGAAGTAACGTTATCCAAGGCCAGATTAACCACTAAGTGCGCCGAAACATGACCTGTTTGAAGGCTCGAGAAGAATCAGGTCCGCCTAAAAGGCTCTAAATATTTTAAATAACTGCACCAATAAAGACGACAGACACTTACAGCTCTAAGCGACCTCACAGGCAGGAATTAGGTGGCCTGGTGCACGTGGTAATGTTTTATTTGCTTCCAACAAAGAATTCCAGAGGAAAATGTCTTGCGGGATCCCGATAGTCCCATAGGCGTCAGAAAAGCGCTGATGGGGGGAGGCGTTGCCCTCCGAAAAATCTTCCATGACATTTCAGTGCATCTCAACGAACATGCTATTCGAGGCAACCGTAGGTGTTTAGAAACACAATAGAATCTCTGTGATGTCATTTATAACTGCCACGTAAAACATGTTCGAAACATGTCCTACCATACAGCACAAAGCGGTTGTCGTATATGCGCTCTGATGACAGCTACTGGTGCTTCGTTCATTTCCTTATTATGCTCTTGAGCACCGTGACTTACGCTCTCTCTTCGAGGAAGGTCACTTATTTTCTGATTCCCTAAATATAAAATTCATTCATTCATTCATTCATTCATTCATTCATTCATTCATTTACTTATTTACATTTGAGCAGGGGCGTCCAAGCACTTGACGGTGTCGGGGTGGGGAAGGCGCCGAAGACCTCATTCCCCACCTTTGGAATATGACAACCGGATGACTTCTCATTCGAATTCTAGAGGGTGGATTCTTAATTATTTTGTTTAAATAACGACCGAATTACGAATTCGCTTTCCGAAGGTGCTCACACAGTGTAGCGAACCCGAATTTCATGCTCCTCTCCGAAGCAATCCATGGGCATTTTACTCACCTCAAATACTCGACGGCATTCACAGCACTCATCCTGAAGAGTCCTTCGAACTCATCACGTGCCCACTGAAAAGAAAGAAGAATTCATTTAATCTCAGTTACTTTCTTTCTCACGTTCTTTCATTATCTCCGTCTTTCTTTTCTAGTGATGAGTTGGTATAACGACCAAGATGAGGTGGAGAACGCACGCGCAAGACGTCCGCGCAAAATGTGGACAATAATTATTCGAGACAACCATCTCAAGCTGCAGGGCGATATTGCATCGACAAGACGTTTTGTGTGCGTGTGTGGAAACAGACTCAGTGCACTTCTTTTCATCGTAGCCCCGGCCACGCGCACAAAGGACATACTTTTTTCTTTTGTTTATTCTTTTCATGCCAGGCTCCTAATTACGACGGCACATTTGCTATCGGCTGCAGCAGGCGACAGGCCACGAGACGTGCGTCGCGTAATCGAACGAGGCTGCGTGTATAATTAGAAAAGGAGCGAGACGGACCTGAAGCGTGTGCTCGATTGCGTTGGGAAAGTTCTTGATGGTGCACACGGGCACGGACGTCTCGGGCGGGTCCTGGGAGCACGAGTAGGACTCGGTCAGGTGCGGGACCACCACCTGAACGTTGCCCTTTGTGCCCATGGTGCCCGACTCGAGCAACGGTTTGCAGTGCCACACGCACCGCTGGTCCATGTACAGGCCTGCGCGACATTGTCGACAACCTCAGATGTTGTCGCTGATTACTGGCAGCGTATCAGCAACGACCCGAAATAGTACGGGTGCCACAAGTGGACCCGAAACACAAATAAGTGGCTTAAAAAATCTTTGCAATAGCTGTCGCGAAAGTTCCCAGAGCGATGACGGTTTTTTTTCGACGTAAAGTGGTGCGGCAGGCTGTGGACACTGGCGCAGGGCTGATCTAGGAATATATGCGAATCAGGGCTTCTACAGGCATTTGCTGGCAAAAAGACGCATACGCTTCAGCTGATGATCAAATATAGGGTAGCATTCACGGGCGGGTCATCGAAATAAATACCGAATAAGAAATTGCGGGTTTCTACCTGACCCCCACAAGCGTGTCTAGAGGAGTGGGCCCTGGGACCCCTTCTCGATCCGCCGCTGCCTCTGTGTGCATGTACTGAGCTGCCGCACAGTTTTATGTGCATTAGGGCGTGAATGGCTTGGCCAACGAAATCTCTAAATTCTCGCCTTTATGGAGATATAATTTTGCTACATTACGGGTCAGGCATGGTACGTTCCACATGTGGTCCAGCATAAAGCTTTTTCTTGTTGTGGTTTTTTAGATGTGTAATTCTCTTTAGCTCCGTCATCGAAGCGTGTACTGATTTAGCAGATTTCTTACCAGGTTCCTTTTTTTGAGAAGATGACACGAAATGTAAATATCAGTGGTTGCTGAAATTTGCTGAAACAACCATGTTCAAAGCGAACTTTTCTCTCAGCACGGACTGAGCCAACTTTGCTATTATACTAGTGTCTTGGCACTCATGCGTTTAAAGACAACATCAAGCTGCATATCAAATACAGGGTTAATGGCGGCCCTGGCTTTGGTATGAAAGCTATTATAAAGCAGGAGAGTAATCCAACTTTCTTATCAGAAAGCACCGCGCAGATGTTGTTCTGCGTATTGTATTCGGCGTCACACATGCGCGGAGTGCCCCTCTGGCCCTTAATTTTTACGCCCTGCGACAACGGCTATCTGCGCTCAAATCTACTAAGACCCCCGCTGTGCTCACTTCTCTAGGTTTTATTGAGGCCTTCGACAGCGTGTGGCATGCCGCTGTTTTATTTGTCATGCTTAAACATCACTGTCTCTCCCAATTATACTGCTTGTTGAAATCATATCTTTCCGGCCGTAAGGTAGTGTTGCGTTCCAGCGCGGGCGAGGTTTCGGCATGTCCTTCAACTGGCAGTCCGTCAGGGCTCGCCTATCAGTCCACTTTTATGGAGCGTGATGATCCATTCCTCACTGGAACTTCCTCTCCCCGACCGAGTTCACAATCAGGCATATGCGGACGACACCGTCATCCTAATCACTGGCAATTTGCGTCTGCAGCTGCAGGCACAGGCGGAATAGGTCCTCACCTTGGTCTGCCATTGGGCCACGCAGAACAAGGTCGAAACAGCTCTAAAAAATGTCACAGTTTCGCCCTAAGGGCGAAGCAATGAATGCGATAGCAACACAGCAATGTCATACGAAGTAAGGTGAGCGGCTTTGGTAGCAATATGAATTGTAGTAAACATGAGCTGATGAAGTAAGCAGGTGTGCTGCGGCGTAAGTAGACCGACATGAAGAGAGACTCGATGACCACGAGAAGGCGCGTGTGAAACGGTGGTGTTGATGAGAAGCGCTTCCCGTGGGCAGCGCGTGCGAAGGGACACACCTGTAGTGCTGCACTGCCGACCCGGGCAGCATTGCATGTGTAGCGTGCGTTGGAAAATGTGGCCCGACTATTACTAACTGATTGAACAAGCGTGATGTGAGCGCGCACAAACAAACATGAATAGATCACACTGAATGACTGCAGACAACGACTGTCAAAACGCTGGCAGCAAGCGCATACGCCGCAGCAACGGGCGAAGGTACGTGCGGTCTATCGCTTCAACGGAAACTGAGCGGCGAATGCACGGCGCATAAAGGTCAGAGCCGTGTGGAGATAAGCGACGGTGCGAGCGAGCGACGAGCGCGGTTGTTGGCAGAGTAGAAGTGCGTCCCCCCCCCCCCCCCCGCTCTCTCCGGCGCTGGCTTCCCGCTTCCTTGCTTGCGCATGGGAGATTGAGTGCGTTCGCTCTCCGTGATAGCGCGCGTCCCCGCACGCTTCCGCTCGGGCATATGGCGCGCGGCGAAGATTTTATCTATAGGGAACCTCACGGCGACGGCGCCGCCGACGGCAGAAATCCGGTTGAAGTGTCCATATAATTGCTATCGCAATAAAATCGTTGTTTGTATTCTTCAACAATGGGCATATCGGTACATCAAAAAGGCGCCCACCCATTCGTTTGGACGGTGCCTTTCTTCAACACAAGGACCATATTAAACTGCTCGGCGTAGTCTTTGATGACAAGCTTAATTTTAACACGAAAGTGTTTTATGCCGGGGTCCACCAAGACATCACTGACGTATTTCCGTCACGGAAATACGTCATAGAACATAATACAAAGAAAGAAACCAGAAGAAAAAGTTCCACAAACATGCAAAATTTGGAAATCGAACCCACGACCTCTCGGTCCGCGCCGATAGATCGCCGAGCGTTTAACCCATTGCGCCACAAACGCATTTGCGGAGAGCTACACAGACGCGCCTTATATATCTAACACTCCTCCGTGTACCCGCGCTCTTGCTCGGGGCGGTGCCGCCGCCTACGAGCAGAAAAGAGAAGTACTGCATTATGACACTAACGCGCACCGACAGTGAACGCTTCGGTGGTCTCAGCACTACGACGCCTCGATGCCAGCATTCGAAGGGACGCTGGCATCAAGAAGCACTACCAACGCCACCGAGGTGGCGTTCACCGTACTCAGCACAGCGGAGCGTGGCCTCCGCAATTAGCTCTGAAAATGTTTCTGAAGTTGATCGCGGAGGCTGCAATTACGACGCGCTGTACGCGCTGATTTGACTCGGTGACGATTCAGTTACGTGCTTTGTCTTGCGCGTTGTATTAGTGTGTCAGTTACGTGCTTCGTCTTTCGCGTTGTGCTAGCGTGTGCAGCGTAGTGCAGCTTCCATATGCACGACGGTTGCTCATGGTCATCGACGTTGGTAGTCGTGATGGAGGAGACGTGCCACCAGGCGTCAGCGTGGGTGCATCAACGCCTAAGGGCGCTTTAGCCACAAAACACCAATAGACATTATATATCAATGTGCAATAAACATTACACTACTTCTGTGAAGACACGTTTCACTTTCGTGTTCTATACCGATTCCTATATAAGAGGGATCAACCACATTTTTTTTACCTCCTTGCCTACCTTCCCTCTCGCCCTCCTCTTTTTGCCCTACTTCCTTCTTTTTATTTATTTTTCATCATGGCGGCCTCCGCCATCTTTCTTTGGCTTTTCCCACACCACGCGCCCTCTCCTTTGCAGTGCTCTCTTTGCCCGTTAGTACTTTTCGCCAACGCCTGCCGCAGCTACAGCTACAGCTTCTGCACGGCCACCTCGTGTTCGGCCACCTCGGCCGTCCTTGAGGTCCTACGCTGTCCTGGACACCGCGGGACAAGCCTCTCCAGCCTGCCACTTCATGGAGTTCATCGTTCCTGGCCTCGTCGTCATCTGGACTTACCTTTTCTTAATAAAATCATCAGTCACGTTTACTGCCGGTCACTGCCGTTGGCACCTATCCCAATTCACTCAGGAGATTTTCATGCCCTTCCCTTTCGCCCTACTATACCCTATATCTTCGGCTTGGCCTCCGAACCTAATTTTCTTAGTCCTGTTGGCTCGTTTTTCTAAAACCCTTTTGGGTTGTCCGCGCTGACAGCCCCTATTCTTTGATATTCTCATTGGATCTTTTTGCCCGTTATACCCTCGTTATGCCAGACCAAACTCGGCTAAATCGCGACTAAATTACGACGACACATGTTTACAGCTTCTCTATGTTGGATACGCCTTCATCCCGATCCGCATTAACGAGTCGTATCTAGTACACTATATAGGCGGCCACTCACGCCCGTCCAGGTTGTCAAGTGCGTTGGCCACGCCGTCCAGGGATTCGAAGAAGTCGTCATTGTAGACGCTCTCCATTTCTGGGCCGACCCTGTCCACGTGAACCGTGATGTTGAGTTCTGGATTCATTTGGACGACAGCTTCCGCGGCGGTGGCTGACTTCATGCGCTGCTTGAAACGTACGAAAAACAAACAAACAAACAAAAAAACAAGATCAGCTAAAAGCACGCTGGACATTAAGCGTCTGCACGGCAGGTGAAGGATAAAAAAAAAGCCGCAGTTTCAGCCTAAAGGCGAAGCATCGATTGCGATAGAAAATTAGTAGACAGCTATACGAAGTAAGGCTAGTAGTTTTATAGGCCGCATAAAGTTGTGAATATTCACTGCCTAAATAAATAAACAAGCATGGTGTCACGCGCGCACAGGTAAACATGAATACATCTCGCTCAATGAGCGCGGAGACTCGTCAAAACGCTGGAGTGAGAAAGAGGGCCATCGGCAGCTAGCAAACTGACCTTCGCACTGGCTCTCGCTTCACCGGGAACTAAACGTCGAAAGCGTAGACGCAGCGCATACGAAGCTACTGGCACTCGGAGAATGCACTTTGTCCCATCGCGCATCGCTTTGAAGATGAGGCACCCGCGGGCGCACACTTCGGCCACATCGCACATGGCTTTTTAGCGCAGCTACCTGAGAAGCAGCCGCAAAAGCAGAACGCTCTCATTGGCCCACAAGACTGCTGCTACGGCCTCTTTGAATGGTATATAAAGTGCAAGAGCACAACCACAAAGAAGGCGCAGAGACACGTCACTTTGTGTCTTCTTTGTGGTAGTGCCCTTGCACTACATATGCCATTAAGTAAGCGCCAACTAGCCGAACATCATTTCCTTCTATACGGCCTGTCTGATCGGCTAAAAGTGCCAACATGGTGGAATGTGACAATGTTACAAGTGTGACAAATTACCCGAGAGAACTGCGGCGCTAGTGAATAGACGGGAGCTCCGAATATACACCGCCGGCTAAGCCAGCGTAGAAACGATGGACGGCATATGAATTTGCCTTAGCTTTGTGCGTCTGGCTTCGAACGACGTTGTCGCTTTTTGCAAATTGATCCCTTTCAAGAACACATGCGTTAACGATGCAACATTTCTCCCTTGGATAACAATTTAGCGTCAGCAGAAGAGGGCCGAAAGGAGACGTAGAGATCCCGGCGCGCTAACTCAAACAGTTTTATTCCCGGGACACAACGACGCCACTCCTGGTTAACACATCATACTGTTCCTTCCAAGAAAGGCCATCACTTTATATATACCAGGTCGACAGACACAGTGCTGACGCCGCTTACATCATTACGCCTGAAAGTCTGTGCTTGTGTAAAATCACGCACATATTCTTATATCTGTGCCTGGCAAGAATCACGCAGTCGTTGAACAAAGAAGCGCAACCGCAACAGACAGGTGACCGTCGCGGTAGTCCTTTACATTTAAATTATGCTCCTCTTCGGCGGTCATCAAGACATCGTACCGTATGCTCTATGTACTTCCTGGCACAGAGAAATGGAAGGTCATGCAACACTGCCTCTCAACAATCAACGAAATGGTTTCGATGTCTCTTGGAACGCCCAGAAGCAGTTTTACGGCACGGGTTTGTCAACCGAGACACATTTCTAAGCCTGTCTGGCGCAGAAAAGAAATACATTCTTGCGTTGCAGATGAATTCAGAAAACTGTGTCGGTTGACAAACTGAGACGGATTTCTCGTACACCTGAATGGAACGAAGACAGACTACTCACACCGATGTCCTCGGACCGAAATAGGAACTGCCTGTTGAGATTGGACCTCTCGATGACGTCCATGTCCGCGATGTGAATGCAGCCTTTGGCCACCCCAACACCCATCATGGCGAAGTTCTTGAGTAGCTCGCAGCCAATGGCCCCGGCGCCGACCTGCGCATATGACAGACGCATCGACCCTGACATATATAAGTGATTTCAATTTGCAAGTGGCACCATTGCAATTTTGCCTTTTTACCGTACTTTTCTCTTCATTGGATGGGCTTCAGCTTTGTTCAGCAACAATAATGCGCTCTTATTGAATAGCAGTTTATCTGCTTTTTGAGAATTGTGACGTTATTTTTTACAGTACAGCTTTCTGAATCGTTTTTAGTGGGCTTTAAAACTGTACTATTTAGAAAGTTCTAGTGAATTCGGTATACTGACTATGTAAATAACTGTGTCGCCCACTAATGCTTTTCCTGCAATGGTTATGTCTGTCCGTCTGTCCGTCCGTCCGGAAGCGCTATTGTTTTATTGTGATTACGTGTTTCTTGTTGCATTTGCCTTCCCTGCAGTTTGGACCTATATAGTGCCCGAAGTATTGCATAAGATGAATAAATGATACTTTGTAAGCTATTTTGACAAGGTCCTGCTGCATGTGCAATTGACAGACGCATTTCTATCATACGGTGGATTTGCCGACGAATACAAATACATGATGCATTGTGGAAGAGTAATATATCAGGAAGTCTGTCAATCACTGAAGTACGAGTTCACATTATATTGTGGCGTAACACGTGTCGTCCGCACGCTCTAACTTTCGTTTTTTGTTCGTATCATTTTTTTCCACGAAAACAACACCGTCTCACTCGCCTTTGTGTCTTTCTATGATTAGCAGCAACACGAAAATTGATTTTTTAAAGATGTTTCGAAGCAATATCAATGGAAGCGCATTGATCTGATCTACGGGTTAGGTACACCAAGTAATCAATGCAATATGTTCAATATGCACTCGTACAAAGCACGAATCACGGAAATTCACGAGCCGCTTCTCACCACGAAATAGTTCTGGGCCATCAGCAGGCTTTGAACTCGAGTACCGAGCACACGAGCCTGCGCGGCGTACCGCGTCTGCTCCTGCAGAAGGGAAGAGAGATAAAAAAAAAAGAAAGAGAACATAGCACTTCATATCCGTTACATCAAACAAATCGAGAAAATAAAAACAGCCGACTGAAGCATTTCCTCCAGCCATGAACCCATTTAACTGCAGCATCTGCACGTGCTAACAGCATGAAACCGCCGTCTTTAGGGGTCGAATTTAAAGAGTTTTTCGTCCGTAAGCGCTGTTTGCGATGGAACGGTCGCCTTCTCTAATAAATACGTCCAACATCAAGATTGGCAGCCATAGGACCTATCGAACAGTTCAAGCTAAGAACTATCTGGTGAATACCGGCCGTTATCTTGGTCCGCTACAGTGGGCCTCTTCGATTATCCGTCCCTGACATTCGCGGACTGTCCGAGATGCTGCATATGCATCGCTCATTGGCTGAAATCACCACCTCAGACAGTCCGGGACTGCCAGACGCATAATAGAAGAGGCTCAATACTGCCATGCCGGATCTCCAAAATACTCGTACAGATGTCGCCACTCTCAGAATATGCGTGACGCACACAGCTCCGCATGAATTGCCAAGCGCGAATGTTGCGAGATAACTCAGTGGTTATAGTGCGTACACCTTCAACTACACATTGCTGCAGGGACGTAAGTTCTATTTGCAGGTGCAGTGATACGTGACAGGCGATGTTTTGTTATTCTTTGTCCTGCGTTGAGGACAAAGGTGAATGTCAGCAGGGGCCGAATTCACAACCCTCTTCGTTGGCAAATGCTTTCTTGAAATTGGTCGGCCGCATTAATTCACTGATATGTCCAGTACCAGGATTGGCTGAATTTTTCTCTTACGAAGAATTCAAGCTTAGGACGGTTTTGTGAACGCGAATCCAGAGAATGGTGGTCGGGCGGAGACGCTGTACGACAACGGCACAACGTAACGGCCAGGCTTACAAAATTAAAACAGTTTCGAGCTTTTAACTGTCGTCTCCAGTAAAATAAAAAAAACAGAATTATGAAGACCCAACACGCACATTGGAAAAGCTTTCGTGAAGCGGTTAGTTAAGCGTTAAAAGACTGTTGATCTTGTGCAACACGTTCAGTAGCATGACAATTACGTTCTTGCCCGGCAAATCAGCAAGACTCGGAAACAACCCGTCTCCGAGATCGGCCCACTTTGCTGTGACACGGCCTCCAGGATCGGCCCATTTTACTCGGCGAGATACCAATCGAGCAGATGCGCATAAACTTGGGAAATGAGGTATAGGTAGCTGCGGTTTAATAAAAGAATTGTACGCTTGACGGGGTGTTACAGAGGATGTTTAGGTACCGTTTGTTGTATCAGTGCGCAATACCGTAGAGAACAGAGCCGGCCGCCGACACGTCTGTAGGGTTAGTGCAGATGAGACTACATGTCAGTGGATTCGTCATACGGGGTGATAATCTTTAACTGTTCCGGAATTTTAAAAAATTCGTGGCACACTCATCAGTCGTCAATTTTGCTGGCTCATCAGCCATAACTGCACCACGTTTCCTTTAAATATAAACTCAGTGAGGCATTCTGAAAGCACGTATGTAACGTTTTCGAGCACTTCAAGCGGCACTAACAGCTTCTTTGTAACAGAATGCGGATTTGGCCTCATGTAAAGTGAAGCGGGCCGTTTCATAACTACAGGTGATCTACCCCGCCGTAGAGCTCACCATGGCAATGGCATCCGCCTCCGGAACTTCGCCCGTCTGTGGGAGGCACTCGAAAGCGTCGAAGTAAAACCACTGCTGGATCGGAGTGAACTTGCCACTGCACGCCTACACAAGGGAAGAAACAGCGTTAATCAGGGCGACACAAGTCACTATGAAAACCCTTCAGGTGGCAACAATCAGAGGTAAGCGTTTATTTCTGTTATCATAGTTATTCGAATAAAGAAAGCGCATCGGCTACGATACCGTATTCGGTCCAACGTGGGACTACCGATTAATTTTGATTACATGGGGTTCTTTAACGGGGACTAAAATCTATGTACACGAGCGTTTTTTTTTTTTTTTTTTTGCATTTCAACCCCAACGAAATGCAGCCGCCGTCACCGTTGGGAATCGAACCCTCGACCTCGTGCTCAGCAGCAAAGCTACCGCGGTGGGTAGGAGTGCCATTGTTCGTCGGTCTGTGATTCAGGGTTTTAGACAGTATTACGGGCCTCTTATAAAGTCGTTTATAAATGTGGTAGGACAAACGAATTGTGATCGCAGCATGTCTGAAGCTTTAACAAACTTGCGCAAAACCACTACAGCACGGGTGCTATACCCCTGTTTAGAAATGGGACTGACGCGACCATTATAATGATCCCTTGCGAACACTTTAACTGCTAAGAAAAAAAAAAAAAAAAAGGGGGGGGGGGGACTGTCGACGCTATAGAAGATAATGCCAACATGCATGATGGTTCAAATGGTTAGATGAATAAATGTTGATTACATCTCTCTATTCTGTCTCTTTCTGTCTATTTTTCATGTTCATTATTCATTGATTTCGTATTTTTGTATTTCATGCGCAAATAATTCAACCCATGTCTTCTTTAGCATCGATGCTAGGTTGGCCCTTCTTTTTCTGGAAGTTGTTACAAGATAGTCAGATCCCAGCTACGCCAAGCCCGTGTGAAGTCAGCAATGAAGACCTTGCCATCTTCAAAAGCACGCAATGTTTAGGCGCGCGGGAGCATCCGGGATACGCGTGTAAGTTAGCGCATATTTGACAGATGGTTCAAGTAATAAATATTGCGCATTTTATTAGCCCCTATAGTGTTTACGGCTGATTATACTCCTTTTTGATGATACCCTTAGTTGTTGAATATTGTTACGTGTTCTCGGCATGGAGAGGTATCATTCGATTCCAATTTCACGTTCATGCCACATCTACAAGTCTAACCAACAGTTCTTTTTGTTAGAAGCGGTTGCAAGATAGCCACATCCCAGATACGTCAAGCCCGTGTGAAGTCAGCCGGGAATAACCATATCTTCAAAATTTCGGCAGTTACACCCGAAGAGCGAAGTAGGGTGGTTTAGCGTTGCGCTCGAACTCTCCAGACGGTGTTATAACGATATGCATGGGTGCGACATGTTGGCGCGACGCAGGACGCGCATGACAACTTCTGCTGGGCAGAGGGAACAACTCCCTGGCATCTATACCAGGCGTCTCACAACGCTGGTGTGATGAGGAGCGCCGCCAGTGGCCCTGCAGGTGTCGCACTTTTGACGGTGCACGAGACGAGACTGACGGTATACCGTCGGCGTTAATCAGCATCCAGTGAAATATTAGAGAGAGCTAGACGTTTAGTGGTGCGTTCCGCTCAGACCAATGCATACACACAGCCGCTTAGCTATAACGTAAGTCATATAAGAAGCCAACAAACTAAGACACCAAGGCCCTGAATCATTCGTGAGCAATTCGACCCCAGGGTTGCTGAACAGGACAATGTCATCTGCAAACCGAACGTTGTTGAGATATTCGCCGTTAATCCTCCCTTCTATTCCTGCGATAGTGATTATACACGGACGCTCCAGGCGCGCTATCACCGTTGGCGTCATTGTCCTGCTGTCCCGCTATCAACGACGCATGCGCGGGCCACGCGTGGAATACCAGAGGGCATCCAGAGACACGAAGTGCGTTCGGCTTTCAAACGCGACGAAGCCAAGTGCACGCATTGTACTGCTCCGCTCAGTCGGCTCTGCCAGAGCCAGGGCAGCGTTATAGCTTCCAGTAGTGGCATGAAGCGTTGTGCGCACACGCATTCGCGTTCCTACTGAGCAGCTGCTGTGTACATATACCATACACCGTGATGAACGTCAAGCTAACTTTCCGTAATCCTTTCCTTGCACGCTGACCGCCGCCGATAGTTTTCCTTCGGTCTCATCTCGTACACCATTGAGGTGCGACACCTTGCAACGCTGCAGGCATGCAGTTCATCATAATAGCGTTCTAAGACATCTTCAGCGCAACGCTAAATACTTGTTCTCGCTTTTAATGCTTCGCCTTCGGGAGGAATTGACACGTTTAACATGATCCCGGGTCGCAGAAAATTCAGGCGTCCCATGAGCGAAAATCCCCGTATATATTTAGGTATATGTATATGCCGCGCCTTGCTATATATGGCATGCGGTATATGCGGGTTATATTGCCACACCATTCTATCACCAAAGTTGCTCATATATACCTTGTCTTACATTCTTGACAAAGTTATTCCTCGGAATTTTGAGAATGACAGAACACAAACATACCTTTTATGTTAAACCTTCTCAGACTGAAATATAAAAAAAGTACGAAACCATAACAGACCGATGAAAATGACTTTTTTTTTTTTTTTTTTGCGCGGCTGTGCCCAACCTCCGAGATCGGCCCACGCAAGTAAGTGGTCGCGTTTCTACCAGAAAGCTCGCCTTCGTGCAAAGAAGAGCATTGATAATACTCTTGCGGACGCCTTTCTCCAGTCACCTGCTGTCCAGATAGCGAATGATTTTAGCAGCCACTTTATCGAGTCAGTAAACAACATCACAAATGGGTGCGTACCAGTAAATCTCCGAAACGACGTTACGTTCTCTAACGTTCATTCTGCTTTTCTGCCTACTGTTGATGAAGCCGAATTCTGGGATATAATACGATCCATGAGCTTAACAAAATATCCAGGTTTTGATAAAATTAGGATAAGAGATATAGCTGCGAATTTCGATGTGCTCAAATCAACACTGCTTTACATCTTAAATGAAACATTAAAAAACGCTCAGATACATGAAAAACATGAAAGTTAGCATTGTGAGACCTGTTTATAGAAACGATATCGAAAACATTACGAGAAGTACCTACCAATTTCAATTCTTTCGTCTTTAGCAAGCATATTGGAAAAAATACTCTATGTTAATATGGGCTCATTCTGTGAAAAGTTTAGCCCTATTAACCCAGCGCAGTTTGGTTTTCGCTCAGGACAGAGTACTACGGGACTGTTAGAAGATTTTAATGACTATATCTGTAACGAAATCGATAAAAACAATGTTGTTTTGACTCTTTTCGTTGACTTACAAAGAGCATTTGACACATTAGATCATGAACGATTACTATCAAAACTAAGCAGATATGTTTTCAGAGGCCCGTGCTACTCATTTTCTTAAAATTATTTAACAGGCAGACAGCAATGTGTCCGTGTGGTGGAGTCCTATAGTTCTTTGTTGTGTGTTAAATCAGGGGTACCGCAAGGCTCCGTATTGGGACCGCTTTTGTTTAACATTTACATGAAGGATCTTGCTTGATTACCACTAAAATAAAAAATTTATTTATACGCTGATGGTGGCTTAATTTGCTTAATTTGTATCGAACAAATTTTCGAACGAAGGCGCTAGAATACTACAGTATGATGTCTCTAAACTACTTGATTGGTTCATTGACAACAAAATGTTTATTAATAAATCGAAGACTAACATGATATGTTTCACAGACCATATAAAGTAGTCGCGGATATTTCCCCTCTTTATCTCCACACCAGTAACTGCCTTGCATGCTCATGTCCTCCGGTAACTCTGGTAAAAAAAAAAAAAAAAATATCTGGGGCTACACTTCGACGACGCGTTCTCATGGAATGCCCACATTGAAGAGCTCGCAAGGCGCTTACGTGCTGTGTGCGCTCATTTGTATGCCCTAAAATTTTTCTGCGATGCAAATGTTCGTAAAATAGTTTACAAAGCACTTGGTGAATCGATCATAAGGTACGGAATAACAATTTATGGCTTCGATTCTTCTAGTAGACTTAAGATAATTAACCGCATCCTAAAGAAAAATTGCCCATAGCCTCTCGTATCGTGCACTTGGTCATGAGGAAGATGTCTTGCTGAGCATCTACCAGTCAGACATGTTGTTTGTCGAGCAACAAGTTCTGTTTGACGCCATGTGTAAGAGTTGTTTTTCTACTAATTTCAAAAACTTGAACGTGAAATCTCGCAGCTTACGTCAGATAGAAAAATATGTGGTACCTCGTGTGTAAACAAACTACGGCAAAAGGACCCGTGCTTTCTACGTGCCAGCTAATTTCAATAACTTGAATGAGGATGATATCGCAGGATCATTTAAACAAATAAAATCATTTTTTAAGGTCATGGGGGATATGTAATGCCCATATTTGTTACACTTTTTCTTCAGGATGTTGAAGCATGTATACAAAGATGGAGCAATTCAGAAAGCTTTATACTATGTACCATTTTTTTTCCATTTTGTTACCTATCCGAACCTGTTTTGTGCGAACCTGACTGTGAAGTTGTCTTTAATGTCAATGCCTTTTTTGAGTCATACTGGGTGCATGCTCTTTCAGCACCCATTTTTTTTTCTGTTGATGCAATATTATTTTTTCTTCCAATATTTCTTTCTTTTTTTTCTAGTGTGTCATTATTTCTGTTGTGTACACATATCATTACTACCCGCCGACTGCCCAGCCTTGCACACAACCAATGTTGCTTATGCGGGCTGGATTTGTAACTGCGACATGATTGGATGTAATAAGGATTATTATTATTATTATTATTATTATTATTATTATTATTATTATTATTATTATTATTATTATTATTATTATTATTATTATTATTATTATTATTATTATTATATTCTTTATTCATCATCCGCCTATTTGTGTTCACTGCTGGACGAAGGCCTCTCCCAGCATCCCCAAATGTCCCTGTCCTAGACCTCCATCTTATGCTTGCAAATTTCCTAATTTCATCTCTCCATCTAATTCTCTGCCGCTCTTGACTGCGCTTCTCTACACTTGGCACAGATTCTGTACCTCTAACCGAGCACCGGTTATGTGCCCTATGCGTTACGTGGCCTGCCGAGCTGCATTTTCTTCCTCCTAATGTAAACTACATTCTTTTTCTCGGTGATCCATTAAGCGTTTCTGCTTCGAAAGGACCGACTATGGACGTGGCCCAGCTGTGGGGAGCGAGTGCGCTCACAACCCGCAGAGCAACATGTTGAGAGCTCACCTTCATGACTTCCTGTGCAGCAATGCTGCCGATGACAGCTTGCACGGGACACAGGGAACCTGCTGACACGCAAGAGAGCGTCGTGAGAAGCTTCTCGTCCACCTCGTCCAATGGGGTGGCCTGCAATGCATTCTTCTCCTTCGCGAGCTCGACTACCACCGCTGCGTCGTCCTGCGCCACGCCAATCAGCGGCCTTCGTAAACCAAAGACTCCGCGCATCAGCTGATGTTCTTATTACTCGCGATAGCAAGTTATACATAATGTTTCCGCTATAGTTCGTGAAGTCTGTTGTCTGAAGCCATTTGCGCAGGACGTGTGTATCCCGTAATGTGTAGTCATCAAATGCTTTATTTGCAATGGCAAGTTATTGACCCTTTTCGCGGAGCAGTGTGCTCTAGAGGAACGAGATTGCGCTTTCGGCGCCGCGCCATACGTTGCCTCAGCGAATGCGAACGAATACGAAAGCATTACTGCTTCTGGCCTGGTACGGCAGGGGCGTAGCCAGTAATTTTTTTCGGGTGGGGTTCATCGGCCCGACCGGGGGGGGGGGGCAAACGTCTGCTTTCCTCTACGTGACGTGATCGATAATAAATATCGGTAGTTTAAGCAGACTCTGTGCATGTATATCAAAGACATGGGACCCCCCCCCCCCCCTTCGCGTGTGTGTGTGCTTGTGAAGAAATTAAGTAAAAAGTAATGTAAGCTCAGTAAAATACAGTAAGTACGACAGGTACAGTGGGCGTTTGGAGCAACCGTCTCTAATCGCGCCACTGAATGGACCAGTCTTCGAAAACGCATCATTGAGACGACCCGCCCGATCGGAGAAGACATCATTAATTGTTAATCTCCGTTAAGCGTAGATGGCGTCGTCCTCGTCGGGGTGAAGTGCGTTTCACAGGTCAAGGACGGCTATACATGTGAAAATGCACGTGTTACCAGGCTATACCTACTCCCATAGCAATAGCTTGTTCGCTGCGTCTTTGCGCTAGAAAACTTAAATACGCACAAAAACGAGTAATGCTTTTTTTTACGAAGCTTTCGTCGCCTTGCATTTCCTGCGGCAAGTGCATGGGCCGCTGTGTATTCCGCTGTGTGCGAGCGTGCAGCCGTCATTTGCCTTTGCGTCAACAGATTCAGAATTGTACAGAATATTTCACCGCACTGCATAGTAATGGCATGTGTACGCATTTTAAGTAGGGCGTGCGAGTCATTTCTGCTTCACTTAGGCCGGTGCAAACAGGAAGCGGCCTTGTACCTCACAGAATCTCGACTGATTGGTGTACTAGTGATGCAGCAATTAACTCCGGTCTTGTTCAGTGCATAGTGCACATAATCAATTTCTCAGGACGCGTGAACTCCGACGAGAACTGTCAGAGCCTGCAACAAGAGTTTACTTACGCTGTACTGCGCACAGCAGTAATTCATGCTTGTCGGCTGTCTGTTTCGTGCATTCTGTTGCGAGTCGGTGGAATTTCACTGCTGGCATCAACCCTTTCGTGTGTACATTGCTGGTTTGGGATTCCACAACACAACAGCAACTACCAGCCTTTCGTAATTGCTGGTTTGGGATTCAGCAACACAACAGTAACTACCAGCCTTCCGTAGGGGCGCAATCGCAAACGAGAGACGTTTTGCGCTGCAGACTATGGCTATGTTCACACTTGGGAAGCGGCAAGCGGGTGGAGAGGCCAAAGCGGGTGGAGAGGCCAAAGCGGCCGGAAAGGCCAAAGCGGTCGGAAAATCTTTTCCGCGCATGTCCAAGTTCACATTTGTTTTGCTGCCACCGCGGCCGCCGCTGCCGCTTTCGTCCACATCCATCTAGTCTGCGTACGTTTGTCGGCGTGGTGGCGCTCATTATCGCATTATTTCGAGCAGTATGTTCATTCACTGACCCACCCGTCATCAAAAGTGATCATCTTGCGCAATTTCGCGTGTCATCTGCGACCTTCGGTAAGTTCCTCGTTGGCGTTCCGTAATTCTCCTCACACGGGCGCGGTAGCGCTGTGTCACAGGTTGCTGCCTAGGCGTGATTATATTCTTTAATAGCTTTTATTTACAAGTTGTAATAACATTTCATCATTTCGTATTATTTTCGGCGCCTCCAGGACACGAAAGCGGCAACGGGAACACCAAAGCTAAAACCCGGGCTGGCCCTTGTGTTGAGGCTCGCCGAAGCCTGCGCGTCCTACGTGAGACCTACGCTCCCAATCTATCGTCGCGACGAGAAAAGCACCCCGCGACTTCTGCAACATACCGTGCACGTGCGAGGAGAATTATGGAGCGCCAACGAGGAATCTGCCTAACTATTGTCTGTCATGGAAGTGGAAGAAGAAATGGCTTTTATACTTCTACCTACTTGTTTTCTAGAAATAGACAATGAATAAACGGAAGACAAGAAAACCTCGGAAACGGCAGTGGTGGGTTCGCCTGGCTTTGCTAAAGTGTAAGAAGTTGGGTCACGCCAAGCCTTCGTTGCCGCACCTCCTGTCGCGCGACGTTGAATTCTATCGCGACTATTGCTGACAGTACGTTTTAGTACTTCTCTTGTCGTAGAGCAAGGGGTGGTTCTTGATCGCGTCGATCAGCATTGCAGCCTACACTTTTGGTGCCATGTTCAATGTTACGACCGGAAGTTTACATGCTAGTGTAGCTTCCGGTCGAGCAGAACGACTTTCCGCCAAGTTTCCGTTTCGCCATGGCGAAAAAATCGGTCCGAGACCAATTTGGCTCGCCGCCTGTTTTTCTGCCTGTTTTGCCGCCTAGGCGGGCGGATTTTTGCAAGATTTTGGCGCTTCTGCCAGCTTCGAGACCAAGTTCCTACGCGAACGCGGCCTAACCGGCACCTGAAGGGAAGCGGCGGAAATGTATACCGGAAATTTCGACCACCTGGGAACGTTAACGTGCACCTAAATCTAAGTAAACGGGTCTCGAGCATTTTCGCCTTCATCTAAAATGCGGCTGCCGCATTTGTTGCTTCATTTGTTGCTTCATTTGTTGCTTCATTTGTTGCGCATTTGTTGCGCATTTGTTGTTTCAGAATGCGGCCGCCACATTCGCGCCCAAAACCTCACAGAGTGTCAACGCCTGGACAAACACCGTGACAGTTTTTTTCCATATGCAGACATGATTCGCTGTAAATTACCAACCCAAACGGAAGCGCCCAGGAATGAAAGTGTGAAAGTAGCACCGATTTCTTGAAATATGTCAGCGCGAAGCGACGAGAGCAAAGGGTGGGTTAGTGGGGGGGGGGGGGGGGGGGGTGCAAAAAATTTCGGGGGGGGGGTTTGAACCCCCCCCCCCCCCCCCCCCCCCCCCCCACACTTGGCTACGCCACTGTGGTACGGTGCGATCAGCTGTCGGAAATGGAAACTGTGTGTTCGCTAATGCACTGTGCCCAATTCACGCTGCAAAATGTGTAACGATAAAGGGAAGAGGTGTGCGGTAGTTAGCTGCAAAAATAGCGATTCGCATATTAAGGAATGCAATCAACCTGTGTCGCCGCTGCTACATAAAACTGCGTGTGTTGTCGTCCTTCGCGATGTATGGCTTTCCTCAAAGATCAAAAAAGATAATTCATCCGCCAGAGCTGTATAGCTAACCTCCAAAGAAAGGACTTCAACTCTGGAACGTCGGCACTTATAGAGGGAGCACCATTCGTTACAAAAAGAAGTAGCGCTACTTACTGGCATAGTAAACTTCTCGCACGTTATCTACACACATCCACGCCTACTCGCACGCAAAGTTACGCCCACCCTATCACCAACGTACCAATAATAAGTGAATGGGCGCACACTTGAATCAATGTGCCGAAGCGTGAGTGACGGCGACTACACCGACAAGACACGAATGTTGGAAGCAGAACGTTTCGTGACGGTCCACAGGGTCAGCGAGGGACTAGCGATAGTATACGTCTTTGCTACAAGCTACCGCAAAGTACAGAACATTTACATTCCAAGCTTTGTGCGCAGCAAGAACAAATCTATCGCACCAGAGCACACCTGCGAGCGATTAGGCTGAAAATGAACAATCAGATAGTGGCCGCACCCAGGAACCGAGGAACTTTACTGAGTCAGAAACATGACAAGCCGCTGCTTCAAAATGTTTGCCAAATAAAGAACGAAGAGCACACTGACCCCGATATAATTCATAAGCGGGAAGTTTGGACAGCTTGGAATACATTTCTAGCCCCGCTTTTAATAGAATCACCGTATAGATGGCTTGCACTGACGTCATTGTAGCCGCCATGTTGGTGCACCGACACGATGATAAGCTGGGTCCGTAGCGTCACGTGAAAGCTTTCAATAAGATGGATTGGACTGAAGTGCTCGTAGTCGCCATGTTGGCGCCCCGACGCGGTGATAAGGTGGGTGCGTGACGTCACGTGAAAGCTATCAATACGCTGCTCGCGCGTTTGGACAAGGCGTAATGAGCTCCGAAAGGCACTTACATGCCCTCCGTGGATGTGGTCAAAGCTTCGTGTCGCGCACAAAACCACCGTCTACGATATGCGTCGAAACGGATGTTTGTTGCGCCGCACCGGCGTCACGCGCTTGAATAGTAAACACAGAGGCAACGGAGGCAGCTGAGGCAAGCAGTGGACGCGTCACCACGTGATCAAACACGGCAGCGCCCACGGCAGCGCCGCGAAAAGGGTGAATACTCAGTGTTTCTATGCAGTGGTTCATTCGTATCATTTTGTCTGCGGCTTCTAGTGTGTCATACATCTAATCATGCAAAAAACGCAACAACAAAAAACGGGGGAAAGTGGAAAAAGACACCGATGTGCACACCAATATATTGAAGGCGAATCCGTCATTCGCAGAGTACCTGCTAGGTGGCGCCACAACAGCGCGCCACAACAGAGCGGACAATAAAAAAGATTTACAGATACTTGAGAATATCTGTGGCAACGCAGCGACAAATCTAGGCCTTAAGTTTAGCACAGAGAAATCAGGAATTATTATCTTTAATGAAGAGACGAGTAACTTCATGGTGTAAATTCAACAACAAGTAATACCCATAGTGAAGCAATATAAGTACCTCGGCGTGCACATAAACGAAGGAAAGAATTACTCAAGCAACCACCAAGATAATCTGAAAATAAAGGGGAAGCGGAATGCAGCAATAATGAAACACAGAGCACTATGGGGCCACAATAAGTATGAGGTGGTGCGTGGAATCTGGAAAGGAGTAATGGTGTCAGCGCTAACATTCGCAAATGCCATTATATGCTTAAAATCGGATATATTGGCGGATTTGGAAGTTAACCAAAGATCAGTAGGCCGGTTGGCTTTGGGAGCCCACGGTAAAAAACAAATGAGGCAGTGCAGGGTGACATGGGTTGGGCGTCTTTTGAAGTCATAGGAGCACAAAGAGAAATTAGTTTTGAAGAAAGGCTCAGGAACATGGATGAAAATAAATGGGCGGCTAAAGTGCACAAGTACCTGTACATGAAAAGGGTGGACACAGAATGGAGGAACAGGTCAAGGAAGTTGGCAGCCAAGTACAGGATAACCGAAACTGTAAATAGACAACCAGGAGTCATCAAAAAGAAAGTGAGAGAAATAGAGACAGTGAATTGGATACAAAGAATGGAAACAAAAAGGACCATCGAGATTTACAAGAATGAGAAGAAATAAATTAGAAGGGAGAATCTGTACGATAACACAAAGGGCAGTGCCTTGCTATTTGAGGCTCGAGCCGGTTGCCTAAGGACCAAAACATACCGGAGCAAATATTCGGAGCTAGATGAGGCATGTGTATGCTGCAGTAATAATCCAGAGACCACTCTGCACATCCTAATGGAATGCGACGGGATCCACCCAGCGAGAACCGTAGGTAACGTGCAACTCCCAGGAGCGCTTGGGTTTCAAGTGGAAGGAAACACCAACAGATCAGCCGTAGAGATAAGCAAGAGACGATTAGAGTACTGGTGAAAAAAAAAGCAGGGAAAAGATTGATACGACCTGATCTCTTAAAATCATAAGTAGCGGTAGACGGTAAAGGTGAAAAAAAAAGAAAAATCAATTGATTAGAGGTATACAAAAATGCTAGATAAAGAACATGTATAGTATACCTAATTAAATCAAGCAGGCTAGGTGACTATTTGTCGCCGCCCCGTTTCAATGGGGACGCCATTAAATCATCATCATCATCATCACAACAGACGCAGACGCTTTGCTAAGACGCATGGTATCTGCGCATTGCAGCTCAAGTTCGTCAACATACATTCGATGTGGCGATTGATGAGGAAGAGTCCGTACGTCATCGGCACTTTGAGACCTGAAACTGCTAAACCAAATCGCCACAGTCGCAGGTTTATGCAAATAGCATTTAGTTTTTACTTTATCCTCCCACATGTCGCTAAACTGTCAGTCACCTAAAGGGACACGAAAGGAAAATATTAAGTCGAGCGAGATCGATAGACTATTCATCTAGAAATATATCAGCGCTTTCTGTGTGCCAATACGTATATCACTTCGTTGCGTAGAAAACTGCCGCTAAAGGTCCCGCTGTTCTTTAATTTGAACCACCTGCGTCAAAACGCACGAGTTCACGTATTTTCCCCAGGACCTATGCCACTCTGTGAATCAGCCAGTGCTGACGTCACATGAGAGGTACCTTAGTCCACAACAGGTGGCGCCACTTCGATTTCCAAATTTCGTTATTTTCTCGCTTAAAAGATCTCTGTTCTTGCTACACTAACAAATTCGTTATTGTACAGAAGCCTACTCTTTCAATCTAGCTAGAGTTTTTATTTTATTTTAGTGTTCCTTCCAGAGGGAGCCCCGTATGCACTCCCTAACATTCAACGAGTAATTTTCCTCGTACGTACGGTCCCCATCCACAATGATTGCATATGGCTCTATGCTTCGTTGTGCGCAAGCCTGACCGGCAGTGAATGCTTCCGTACCTTGTTCCAAGGACGCGGGAGTCGCGAATGCAACTTCTGAAAGGCGTGTAGAGCCTGAAACCCCAAATGCAGCTGCGCAGGATGATGTGCGGTCGCCGAGGCAGATGCGACAAAATCTGGGTTCACCAGGGATTCCTTCAAGGGTTTCTGAAAAAAAAAAAAATGAGAAAAAGTGTGCATGATGGGAAACGCTGGCATTCACCAGAAAGTACCTTCAAGCTTAACAGAAAATCGATACGCAATCCTTAGCACGAGAGCTTAATTCTCAGTTGAACAAAAAGAAACAAAATCAAAAGCGGGCAGTTCGACAACTCATTTCAGCAAAGCTGTTGGCGAGATTAATGCCCCTCTAACGCCCTTGAACACCGGGCAATGACTCGGGCAAGCAATTAACGAAACAACTCACCATAATTAACCCCCGCGCCTAATTGTACAAATGCCAACACATCGCTCTCATCATTTCTCACATCCCATCCATTTTTCAGCGCGGTACAGGACTTTCGATTACTTGTAAAGGTGCGTACGTTTTCCGGCGTTGCACTTTCGGCATTGACATTTTCGGCGCTTAGCGTTTCTGGGCGGTTCATGTCGCACTTTTAGAACGTGGTATCACGGAGCAGTCGCCCTACCAAGTGAGCTTGCCGGTAGGCCAATAGATGGCAGGGCGAGCTCGGGAGAGTTATTAATTCTTCCTTGCCTTGGAACACTGATTAATTAAATGAGTTCCGCTGAAGCTGGTAGGCGGAAGAAGTTTACTTCTTTCTGCAATTTTACGTGCCAAAACCAGTTCTGATTATAAGGCACGCCGTAGGGGAGGTCATTAGTAGGGTGGTCATTTCTTTACCCTAATGTCCTAACACCCTCTGCAAAAGAAGCGGGCCCACTGCGAATAGGGAGCGAGCGCGATTGCAAAATTAGACCGTGAGACGCCCACTAGCCGTAACATAAGTTAGGCAAGTAACACCTTTCTAATGCGTGAATAAATGTCACTCGTGTGTTTGGTTACGTCATTTCTGTACCCTAGTAGCTAGTACCCACACACCGCCTGCAGTACGGGCAAGATGTTTCACGAACCCTAGAGCGCGCCTGATACAGCCTACCCAATTTATTATTATTATTTTTTTCATATATTTCAGGTTTTCTTCGGAGATTGCTTGGAAACAACGCAACCACACTGAAGAAGAATAGACAACGCAGGACGCAGTGCCTTGAAATAAGAGCCACGCAAAAGATTTCTAATGTCATGGAAACAACCCTATACTAGGTGTTTCTGAGGACGCCCTACAACTTTTGCGAAAAGACTTACACCCTAAACAAACACTTAATATTTTGTAAATTAAACGCAACTAATAACCTAACTAATCACACTTCGAAGAATAGACTGAGTAACTTAAGACGACTAAGAACAATATGTGCCGTTGGTCTCATTTGTCTAAAATGCACCACTTTATTTTTGTTTGAAGCTTGGTTCTAGTTACGTTAAACACGCAGCGATCCATTCAGTGTCACGCTCCGATGACTATACGACATGTGGATAGGAAATATCCGCTTACAAACTTGATATCCTTCGGCATCTTAACCTCGGTTGCAACGCCTCCTATAGCGTATTCCCCGAACTTCGTCGCAAGTTTCACGGAGAACGTATGTTCACCTAAGAAAAGAAGAAGAAAGCAGGAAAGGTAAATGATACAGACAGTGATAAGCGGCCTTTATTGCACAATAATCGCTACAGTAAGCGATAATCATTAGAATATTTTATACACACTGCAGGACGAAGGCCGCTTCACACTTTCGGAAGTGGTTGCAACCTTTTGAGCATATCTCTTCTCCCGAAGCAATAATTGTAATCTGTCTTGCGTGCCTTTTCTTTTTTAACGCTGCGCGCATGCTATTTTTAGGTCACGAACGACATGCACGTACCAGCATGACGTATACAGCGTTCCTCCAAAAAAGTGTAGAGAGCTCACAGCGGGTTCAAGAAAGGGAAATAACGAGAGATAGATGGCGATTATTACCTGCGGACAAAAACCACAAGAGCTGTAGATCTTCCTTAGAGTGTGCTCACGGCGGCACCTACTGGCCTCTTGCTTGCATCCGTACTACGTAAATGCGGTGATTTTATCGCCAATTTGGGACTCTTGCTCAACTTTGAGAATCGTAGCACTTCCGGATGCAAACACTGCAGCTATTAAATGAAACTATGTCCGACGTTTTAATTTCTTGTGATGGTAAGCAGCTGGTTACGATTTCAATAGCCTAGCTATACAAAAGTTCGTGAATGGTAGTTTATCTAGACCGAGTAGTCGCGAAAGACCCGTATCGTGACAAATAAATCTACGTACTAATTAAAATGGGGTTAAGCGCTTAAGGAAGGGGTCACAATTCATGACCAACAAGCTGAGACGGTTAATGACCGCGCGAGAAACGACGGATCGGAAAATAACAAATAACAAGGCCACAGTAATGATTAAAGAGTCAACTCGGCAGAGATAATTTCCTGTATGAGAAGTTGAGATTAAAAAGACCAAGTTGTGTTGGGCAGGTTATGTGATGCGTAGGGGTCTATTTGAGTGCGGAGGGTATATTAGACAACGGGGGTGTATTAAAGTGCTAGGATTGGTCCAATTGAAGGAAAACGTAGTCGAGGACAGCAGAGTCTTAGATGGAGTATTGATATAGATCAATAAATTTTCAGGCGTGGAAAGGGTTTGGCTGATGAAGGACAGTGATAATTTGTGAAAATCCAGAGGGGCCTTCGTTTTGCAGTAGACTAACACAGGTTGGCGGTGGTGATGGTGGTGATGATAATGCTGAGGATGATTCAGGCAGAGAAGTTAGTATTTAGTGACGCGAAAAGCGGTCATACCCTCTCTCTATATCCCTAGGGTTTCTGTTACTTTCATTACCAAAGGCAATAAGAACACATAAGTCTCTGTATTGCTCAACGTATCACTAACAGCACTCTGAGTATGATACCTCAAAATTGTGATTTAAGCACAGGAGACGTAATTTAATAATTCTAGCCCATAGTGTCATTTTGATAAGCTTGAGCAAAGTTTCAGTTGTAGATAGTGCTAATTAGTGCAAGAATTAGTTTTACCAGTGGAGCTGTTTACGCTTTTCGTTTCGCCGCGTAGCGTTCGAAAAAACTCGCCTAGCGATGACGTCACTGCGCACAGCTGCGCCTCGCTTCACCTTGCAATAGCCAATCGATAGCAAATCAATAGCTAATCTATAATTGATTAATAATCAATAAATTCCGGAAAAGGCTGGAGATGACGTGGTAGTACTTAGCCTAGCTAGCCCAAATACGTGGCCAATACCTTGCGATAGCCAATCGATAGTCAATCAATAGCTAATCAATAATCGATCAATAATCAATAAATTCCAGAAAATGCTGGGGATGACTTGGTAGTTCTTATAGCCCAAATACGTGGTCAATATCTTGCGATGGCTAATAAATACCTAATCGGTAATCGATCAATAATCAAAATTTCAGGAGGAAATGCTGGGGATGACTTGGTAGTGCTTAGTTTAGCCCAAACACGTGGTGAATACCTTGCGATAGCCAATCAATAGCTAATCGATAAAAGATCAATAATCAATAAATTCCGGGAAATGCTGGGGCTGACTTGGTAGTGCTTAGCCTAGCCCAAATACGTGGCCAATACCTTGCGATAGCCAATCAATAGCCAATAAATAAGTAATCAATAATCGATAAATAATCAATAAATTCCGGAAAAGCATAACCCGTAAGACCCGGACCAGCTACGTGCCAATCAGCTCCGCTGTTTCTAAATTTAGCCTTGCGAAACTAGGGCAAGCTACACTAATTTTTTTTTTTTTACTGAAATAATGTAATTTTTTTACAAGTGTATTCTCCATGGCCAGAAATAAAGGTCAGCAGGTAGCTTCGGTATTTCTTAATATGAAACTGAGCATTACAAGAATATAGCAGCTTATGCGACAATCATTCACTAATATTTTAGGAATCATAGCAGCGATATCCTGAAAGTAAAATAGTCCAGCACTATATAGAGGACAGAAAAATCTACTCACATGACACCTTTACCTCCATGGGCGGACAGTTATTGATCTCCGGCGTGCCCCTGACCTCAGAAAACGTGACGTAATCACCGTCTTCGAAATCATGCCGTACTCTGCCCAGAGTCTTGACCTCTCCTTCCTTATCGTACATAGACAGGCAAAGCAAAAAGATGGCGTTGTGAATAGCGCACGGGATGTATAGAAGGGCAAAGTTCGATGCATTCAGCATTCGACTCCGTTTTGTAGCGATAGCTACATTACGCCAGGTTTTCGCCTCTTCGCCATCGCCGCTCTTTGAGCCGTGGCCGCACTTTGAGCCGTGGCCGCACTGTGACGTCACACCCCGGGCCTCGATTCACCGGCGACTCGACTCGTCGCCGTCGCCGCGCGGCCACCGCTCCTACAGGCGCGCGTCCGCCGTTGTCTGGTAACCGCCGCAGCTGGCGCTCGCCGCGCCCTCTGTGTGACGTCACACCACGGGCCTCGATTCTCCGGCAACTCGCCTCGTCGCGGTTGCCGCGCGGCCACCGCTTACGGATCAAAGAAGCGTATTCATTGGTGTGAAAAATACAGTTTTACCCGTTGGTTGACCACATCTCTCCTTTCTTAGTCTAGTGGGAAACCACTAAGTTTAATGACAACATGTCTACCTAAATGCGAAGCCTAAGCGCTACCGGGGGTTAGTAGCTATCACTATCTGCACTATCTTCCTGATTGCCGCGGGCCGTCCGGGGAAAACGACGTCTTCAATGGTCCTGTGCGAAAGACCACTCTTTTGCAGGCTGTCGACCATCGCGTTTCTTTTTGTGTCGAACTGTGTGCATAGCCAAATGAAATGTTCAGTGTCGCCGATATCACCACAGAAGGCACAGAGCGTGGAAGCGCCACGCCCAGTCTTGAATAACCAAACCGAGATGTACGCGTAGTCGGTTCTGATGCGGTACAACAGCGTCGCTTCCTCGCGAGTAAGTCCATGGATCCCACAGATTTGTTGTGGAGTTTTGTGGATAGCCCTAAAGTGATTACAGATTGCATCCCTATAGTTCTTAAAAATGCTTGGCACTCTCACTTTTGGGACACATGTCAGCGCTAGGCGTGCAAGAGCGTCAGCTTTTTCGTTTCGTTCAATTCCTACGTGGGATGGGATCCATTAACATTTTAAATTAAATTCCTTGCTCATTAGATATTTGATGAGTGCTAGAGATTGCTTCGTAAACGTCTCTCGAGGTAGGCCAAGATGTAATCGTTGTAATGCTGACTTTGAGTCCGTTAGCACCACGGTATGTCGTGCAGAATAGGCCCGTCGTTTTCGCAAGGCCGCGGTAATTTCGGCGCTTTGTACTGTTGTAGGCGAAACTACGCGATCCAGGCGGCCAGACCATGATACATCAAGGGAGGGTATGCAGAATGCCGCTGCGCAGCTATCTGTGCACACACCGACCCGTCTGTGTACGCTTGTAGGTGATTGATACGCTGTGCTCAAGTGATCCAGTACAAGGAACTTAGCTTCGGCAGTTGAAATGCTGCGTTTCGACGGCAGCCGGGGTACATTGAGGCTGCAGGTAACGTCCGAAAAAAGACCATGGCTGGTCGAGACTACTCCGTTTAGGCCATTCCAATCCTAAATATCGGAAGGTGTTCAGTGCCGCATGGAAATGGGAGCGAGTTCTTGTTCTTAGCCGCCGGAGAAGCGCCGTGCCTGCGCGGGACTCGCCCGAGATGCCAAGACGTGGAGTGCGAGAGACTGCTTCATTAGTAACATTCTTGTTTGAAGCTGCCCGAGGAACTCCCATCGCCAAGCGAAGTCCCTTTCTATATACTGCCTCCAAGCGCTCGAATTGACTCAGTGATGGTGATATGAGCGGCAGCTGATAGAGAATGCGGATTTTTGTCAGTGCAGCGTTCAAGTCTAAGCACGGACATTGGATTGTTTCCCCAGCGTACACGTGCCAAGCGACGAAGAGCGTTGACTCTTTGCACTGCTGCACCCACAACACTTTCAACTACGCGTCGCCACAGTAGCTTGCTGTCTATGGTGACGCCCAGGAAAAGAACACTATAGTTGCACAACGAATTGGATGGCCTCTGATATCCAGCGTCAGACGTGTTGACTTCCGCCTCACTCCAGTAATTTTCTTTTCCCCTGTGCATATTGCAATTTCTTGCATATCTTAGTAGGACTTCACCTTCACCTTTCCCTTTTGCCATTTTTCTTATTTCTTGTTGTACTGTATTGTACAGGGATTCACTAGTGCCATTTATCGTGTTTAGTGCTGCTCTAAGTGCCATTTTATAACATATAATGTTTATATTTTCAAAGGCCACTAGTGCCAACTCTGTTTATTATTTAACAAATTAAACATTAAACTTGATACACTTGTATTTCTAACTTGGTTCCATCTCTCACACATTAAAATAGGGTCCTAGAAAAGTAGATAACTGTGTTTCAACCTTTTTAAAGTGCCCAGCAAAATTTTTGGTTAATCGATGAAAACCCTGCATCGAAAGCGATTACTAGATTAAAGGCTAAAATTATGAATGATTAATCGTTAATCCAATAAAAAGATTAATCGACCATCCCTAGTCTGACCACCCCGCGAATATCGCCCGGCGCGCTGCTTTACTGGAGAGGGTCCGGAATGCCAAGCGCGCTAAGCTAGCGTCGACGATGAGTGTATACCTCAGCATAATAATTACAGCTAAATCAAACGGTAACCAAGTGAAACCAAGACTTAACCAGGCTAAACCAAGCTTTCGCTTTGCATATTCAGGTTAGCTGAGCTAATCCGCCGCAATTTTTTAACGGCGGAGCTGTTAAGCTTTTCGTTTCCCCCGCGTAGCGTTCTCAAAAACTCGCCTAGCGATGACGTCACTGTGCACAGCTGCGCCTCGCTTCACTTTGCGATAGCCAATCGATAGCCAATCAATAACTAATTGATAATCGATCAATAATCAATAAATTCCGGAAAATGCTGGGGATGACTTGGTAGTGCTTAGCCTAGCCCAAATACGTGGCCAATACCTTGCGATAGCCGATTGATAGCCAATCAATAGGTAATCAATAATCAAGCAATAATCAATCAATTTCGGAAAAGTATAACCCGTAAGGCCAGGACCAGCTAGGTGCCGATCAGCTCCGCTGTTTCTTTAGCCTTGCGGTCACTAGTGTAAGCTACGCAAATTTTTTTAAAGCATGAAATGCTGTTAGCTCCCGTTGTCGGCGACCTGCAAGAGACCTTGAGCCAAAATCCAGAGCAGTTATCCGGGCACTCTAGACGAGAATGGGGAGAAAACGAAACAAGAACATTCGGGCATCGTTGTAACTTGTTTGGGCAGTAACTAGCATATGTAATGCGGTCCTATACAAGGGGTTGCGCGCGTCAGAGACCGCATTTCCTTAATTTTGGCTGGTTGCCCGGATGATCTCGTTTTGCTCTCGCAACGATGCCCGGATGTTCTTGTTTCCTGCTCGTCTTGAGTGCACGCATAACGGCTCAGGATTTCGGCTCAAGGTCTCTCGAAGGTCGCCGACAACGGGAGCTAAAAGCATTTCAAGCTTCCTTTCAAGTGTCTCTTTTAGATGGCTTGCATTGAAAGGGTCACTAAAGAGAAACAACACAAATTCGGTTAGGCTTACAAAGCATTGTCAAATCGTTATTTCCGTTAATGTCGCCGTAAAATTGCACTGATAGGACTGCAAATTAGGACGACACTTTTTAGTCTACTTTTTTTTTTTTTTTTTACATTCACGCCGACAACCCAGAGCGTCGATGGGCGTCACGTATATCACTACATCTTTTTTCGTATTGCAGCAAATGTTCTCGAAAGGCTTAAGTTCAGCCTTTGGCTCTTTCAGAACACAATGCAGTTCGTTTTTACCAATGAAACATTTCCTAGGCCTAAACAGGCACTAATATTCTGTACGTGACGGCGAGCTGGTGAGCGAGTCACACGGCGGCGTCGTCACGGGTCTTTCGACTTTGCATCTTTTCAAGTTTAGCAAGCCTCCTCTCAAGGCAAGAATGGCCCTTTTAGTGTTGTGGAAGTGTAATTTACTTTTACAGCCATACAGTCCTCTTTAGTGTCACTTTTAAAAGAGAGCTTGTCAGGGGAGCGTATGAGAGAACGCTTTTGATTCCCACTCACCTTGCTGATGGATTGAATCATAACTGACCGCGGCTGCTCTCCGTTGGTATCACGTACGCGGAACTTGTCGCCGAAGTCGCAAAATATCTGCCTGCGGAGAGAAAGGACCAAGATGGAAACACACACACACACACACAGCAGTTCACGTCATTTCAGTGACGCAAATGGGAAGCGACAGATCGCTCGCTACACGCGATGTGAAAACCATGGTGTCTATGACGGCTTTGCAATTGCTTCAGTAGCGTGCAGTAAGCAAAAGCATAGCCTTCGAGATTGGTTTGTGTTACTCGGTGGGAACCGCGTCGCTTGGTGCCTGGATATGGACACCACCTATAGTGCTCGGTTCGCAGTATACGCACCCAGCAAGGCCTCTGGTATCGGCGACGATGAGAGGGATGTTGTTCTCATGGGTGAAGGCCGCGATGGACTGCTGCGTTTCCAGTGGGGTCTCTGTCAGCACCACCACCTATAATGGGGAATCGAATAAAAGCTGTACTTCGTATTTTAACCAAAACATATCACATAAATTAATTAATTAATTAATTAATTAATTAATTAATTAATTAATTAATTAATTAATTAATTAATTAATTAATTAATTAATTAATTAATTAATTTATTTATTTATTTGTTTATTTGTTTGTTTGTTTTTTGTTTCTTTGTTTGTTTGTTTGTTACTGACTCCTGCATTCGGTGCAAAAGCATAGGATGGGGATAGGGAGGGGGGGGGGGGAGATGTGAACATATTTGTGATATTTTGTTAAACAATGACTCAGTACACGAGGACAGGCTAGAGTAAACACGACGGTGAGTGTAACAAAGAATTAGTACAACAAAAACAC
Organism: Dermacentor silvarum; assembly: GCF_013339745.2. NCBI lineage: Eukaryota > Metazoa > Arthropoda > Arachnida > Ixodida > Ixodidae > Dermacentor > Dermacentor silvarum. The sequence goes on along the minus strand of NC_051157.2, from coordinate 115,310,464 downwards.
TATCCGCGCAAATGCAGCATATTGAAATACGAGGACACGCAGCCACTGAATAAACAAAATGTAAAAAAAATATGATAAATACATTTTCATCCTTACATACTTGAGATGAGTGGCTAAACACATTGACGTAAAACACTTATAAGCGAAACTCTGCAACATTTTTTAGGTGTATGCTCCTACAAGTTAGCAGTACTTGTGTAAACAGCGGTTCACTGTTTATGCCTTTATTAGTTGGCACTGCTTTATGTAGCCACAAGCAATTATTGGGGGGGCGGGATCACTCACCGTGAACTGCTTCAGGAACTTCTCGGTTAGTGGTTTCGTGTGGAGTTTCACCTGCACGTACTGGTTCAGCCGCCCCAGTAAAACTTGGCAAGCGTCTGCCCGGTTGTGGCCCACCGTTTGTTCACTTAGGTAGTACTGCAACGAACAAAAGCATCGAGCGAACGCCGCTGGTGCTGTGTACGCGAGCATTATACCACAGATACTAGACAATCTCTCCGCAATGCTGGACTCTACTGCACGCTCTCGAGTTACTGAGCCTCGGACACTCGGCTACAAACTTGGTATACGCCTGGTTTAACTTTCTTTGAGGCGAAAGACTGGACTCTAGTGCACGCTCTCGAGTTACTGAGCCTCGGACACTCGGCTACAAACTTGGTAACGCCTGGTTTAACTTTTTCTTTTGATGTGAAAAGAGAATTTCTATCCGAAGAGTTAGTAATTAGGAATTGGCAAGCAAAGGTTTTCTTTTTAAGATGTATGCTTTAGGGGCGATTGTTTCGTTAATACTATTGCAAGCAAAGGGAGTTTTTGTGATTTATACTTTAGGCAATTGTTTCGTTAATGCTATGAATCCGGAACCTTTATACTTTCCTTCATTCAGTATAAATATTGTTGAGAGGTGAGAGGCTTCACCAATTTGTTACGATGCGGAAGTCAAATATAAAGATGTATTTACACTATACTTACAAGAGAGACAACGATACATAAACAAGATGGCTGTCGAGACCGAGTCCACCTCTACACGTCATATCGTCTTCTGACTGGCACCGCTCTTGGTTTCGCCGTAACAATACTGGCCCTGAAAACACCCATGTATAGAAGACCGTTGCTCAGGCAACGACTAAAGCTGGATAGCACTGCCGTCACATTTCGTGGTCGTTTGCCACCCGCCCACCTACCTCCCCTACACCTCCTTTAACAGATTATCGTATTACACCGCTCGATTTATTTCTACACTCGCTAACAGTTAGATTGCTAATACCTAGCGGTCCGGCAGCGTTATTTCATTCCATTGTGGCGAGCGATGCCATGAATCCTAAGCGATGGGTGCTGGAAAAGTGGTGGCGCTTCATAAACCTTTGCGTATACCACGCGCCTCTCAAGCAGAGGCGCTACCCGTCGCGATGTCTCGTCGCCTATGACGTTTTGCAGCTGTGTACAAGGACGTCTCATCGATTCCTGGGCGCCGCGGCGATGTTACGATGGAGAAAGGGCGCATAAAAACTCGCGTAGTAAGATTTCGGAGGGAAATAAACGATACCAGGTCATACCAAGTACGCAGGTTCCGACTATAGTATATTTATATGCGTAAAACCCTTAACAACTGCGGCAGAAACCATCGTAGATGATTGCTAAAGTCAGCGATACCGCACTTATGTGATGCTGTGGTCGATACATGCGATGCCGTGAATAACGACAACCCTTATGTGCACAATTTGGTTAGAAATCTTCCCGTACGGAATCGCCGTCAACGTCGAAGAAATTTCGATACAGTAGGCTTGTCTTGCGTCTAGCCATAACTGAATTACAGTGCCAATACGATGAAATCAAACATCACATTACTGCGCCCGTGGTGTCTCGCGACCAGCACTGCGCGCTCGCCGACGAGACGTTGGGCTCACGTGATATCGGCGACGTCATGCCGCGCGCAGCTTAAGTCGTCAGCCCCAACCAATCAGGCGCCCCTTTATCTCCTATCTCGAACCTGCGTTTTCTTGTCCGCTCTTCTGCTCTCCTCCTCTTCCTTACCCTTGTTGCCCTCTCCAGTTTATCCTGCTAGAACGCCGCCCACCCAACCGAAGTGCTCGAAGTAGAGAAAGAGATATATCGCTTTAAAGGAGCCCTGAACCACCCCTCGGGCTCTCGGGCTTGGTGAAATAACATACTCCGCGGGTAGCATACGCTGCTGTGAACATCTGAACCAAGTTTTGCTGTCGTACGCGGTGCGTGGAGCTCGCAAGCGGAGCGCGCAGTCACCTTTCTCTCAAGCGCTCTTTTAACAACAGAAGCCACGATCCTCACTATTTTCTGTGTGCTTTATTTCGTGATAAAGCACATTCCAATACGCGGCTGCTATTGGTCGCTGCGGTCGGTTACACCGCGGTCGCCACGGGGTGCCGCCACGAGTCCACTGGCTAAGCCCACTGCGGCTCGCTGAGGACAACCGCGTTTGGCTTACGTTTAGCGCGTTATAGGCACCAAAATCGGAAGTCGCGGCGTCTACGTTAACATCCAAAGTGAAATTTGAACTGCGCGCCACGGTGACATTTCGAAGGCTGAGCGTTGTGGCCACGCCCCACTCCGCCGTAGCCTTCGCAGCGCAAGGCATTGAAGAAGGAACGGGAGCACAGCGGAGGCCGTGTTTGATTGCCAATAGACTGCGCTTCTGCTGAACGCATCGAAGTACTTTTTACGGCAAAGTATTTCTGAAATAACCTATTTTCCCCTCAAATGATTTTCTCCACTTCGATAAAAAGTGGTTCAGGGCCCCTTTAAAGGAATAAATCTACCGCTTTATCGCTTAAAGCGAAGCACGCTTAAAGCGAAGCATCTGCTAACCTGAGAAGAGAGGTCCGCCATGGTGCACAAGGCCTCGTCATGAATGGTGACGGACCTGACGCCACCCAGGATGATGTTCTTGGCAATCTCCACGCCCAGGCCGCCCATTCCCGAAATGAGCACGTCTGATTGGGCCATGCGGATCATGGCATCGTGCCCCAGCACGTAGCTGCAAATACGAGTCGTGTGAGTTGTTATTAAGGCGAAAGCCTTATATGTCTCTTAGTGAGTCGATTGAGCGAAGACGCGTCGGCGAAACGAAAGGTACAAAAAGGCTACGAACCCTAGACCATTCATGGGAGTAGACCCACAGCTTTGGTGGTAATTAAGGCGAAGGTAATTAAGGTACATGTTTTTAAGATATAGTTAATTAAGGCACTCGAACCCACGACATTTGGTGGGAGTCGAACACCCAACCTATGGAATTAAGAGAGATGACTAAGCGAAATACACATAGTGAATTAAGGGCGATGACTAAGCAAATTAAGAGGATGAGTAAGGTAATCAAGAGTATGAGTAAGGGATGACTAAGCGAAGTAGACTAAGCGAATTAAGAGGGATGTGTACGTCATCAGTCCATCTTTAATGCTTCGGTACTTGGGCATTCGGCTTCAAGTCGTCTTAGGGTTAATATAAGAGATCCTGTGAAATTTTCCCTTCCTGTCCACGGAGAGTACCAAGAAGGCCAAGTCGTTCTCAGTTCGCGTCGTGACCAGATTTCACCTTTCTTCTTGTTTACTGTGTTTAAGCACAACACAACTGGTAACCATGGGCAGCCATTTGTAAATCAGTGGCGTATGATAGTCGCCTAGATCACGCTGCTCACTGAGACAACGTGATATTTAAACACCCTGCAGAAAACACCAATTTTGTTTGTACTGGAGATGGTTAATTTCCAAGTACCTGATTTTAAGACTCGGCATGGTGATCCTTAATCGCGCAAGCTTTGGTTGCGATATTGATTGGGATTTCAACCCAGAGCGCCACCACTCCGTTTTCATTAGAAGAAGCAAGTGTCTGTTTTCCCGGTCCCTGTTATTGCAACATTTATCGAGAGGCTGTGCATAAGCACATTGGTGGAGTGGGGTGGTGCTCTTTGTTGGAGCTCTGGTGAGGGCTGGTGTCAATCCCCAAAGTCAAAAAGTTTGGGAAACCCTGGTTTAGGGGAAGCTCCCAGCGCTCTGTTGAACGCTGTGTCATCCTCTGCAGAAGTAGACGAGATGTTCGGTGGATAGTGTTCCTGTTCCCATAACTATGGTGACATATATACTGAAATACATACTGCAGGACGAAGGCCTCTCCCTGCGATCTCCAATTACCCCTAGCGAGACAGGGGTAATTGGAGATCACAGGGAGATGACCTTCGTCCTGCAGTGGACATAAATATAGGCTGATGATGATGGTGGTGATGATATACTGAAATATATTTAGCAAAATGGGAATGTTCAAATGTGAGCCACGCGCTTGACAGTAATGCTGTGGTCAGTAGGCTTTCTTCTCCTTGAATCACCCTCTCTCCTCTCTTAACGCTGACATATTTTTTCACTATGTGTAATGTGAGATATAGGGGGTGTTATAGTAAGCTCATTAATGGAATGAAATGCACCTAACACGAAAATACGGGCGACTAAGTGCCTACATACACGCATTTGTGCTCTTGTGGGTTCGCATTATATGTTTTGTAATGCCCTGAATAAACCACTGTCAGTATAAGTAAAATCTGCAGATAGCACTTAGCGGCTATTTCAGCGCTACTGCCAAGCGCTGACGGTCCATGTGATTCTTACTCCTCAGTGTGCACAATTATCGCATAACATTAACCGCTATGGCAGCTTGGTAGCAGCGGAAGGTGGTAATGGTTGTACTGAAGCGCTCTTTCGTTGAATATGAAAAGCCGTTGCGCATCAAGTGTACGGATTTATTTCACTAGATTTTGTCGTACAATTTGTTGTGCGTATTGCAGTGCGAGGGTGGCTGGCACATACTTTAAATAATGAACGAAACTGCCAATTGAAGCGCTGCATGCAATGCTATGCGCATGTGATTAAGCACCGTCTCATGGCATGTACGAGATACGAGATATATTAACATTCGTAGCGAAAAAAAATTGTTCCACGATGTCTTTTACGCAACAGATACGTGCCGAGTAATGCACATAGTTCCATGCATATGCAAGCATTTGCGTCGGCTTGAGTAAGGATGGAGACAGTATACCCGGACCAGACTTAAAGCATACCCGTTGAAGCAGACATACTCCCCACACTTGTCAAACGCCGCCTTACTATCAGCACAATGCCCGCCCGACTCACCCCCCCCCCCTTTTTTTTTTCACTATAACGCAAACCTCATTCATTCGCGAGAATATCCAGCAGTGCGAATCAAACTCCGTCGCATCTTTTTTTTTTGTATGGTGGCAGCCATATTAAAAATCACAAATGGGTATTCGCTTTGTGTCTTCGATAGATCTGTCTGTCATGCCGACGTCATGCCGACAGTCAGGCCGATGTCGGCTCATTCAATCTAGCAGGCATCGCACGTTATCGCAGCCATTGACTTACAGCTGTCTAGAGTAAAGGCTCTCATCGATGTCGGGCGGTTTCTGTTCCGACGAGCCAGATTGAGCCGCTTGTCCCTGCACAGACGAAGGCGTAAAGGTCATGCCGAGATGAAGACATTTACGAAGACATTTACTCGAGTGAATAGTCACAGGAATGTGGATGTTAAAACAAAAAGATGAAAGGAAGGCTGTAGAATAATGAGAATGGGCTGGAGCATATTTCGTAAGAACGGTGTCTAACCAATACCACTGAAAATGAAAGCATGTAAAGTTATAGAAGGAAGTTGGGCCAGTTGGCTAGTTAGACTATAGATATAGTGAGTTGAAGTCTAGCGCCGTGTCCTGTGTGCTTCTCGTTCTCGTCTTGTCTTTTTAGCGCTAGTTAAATATGATACACTCGCGGCTATCTGCCAGCACCAACCTATTGAGACGGAAATTCAGGGTGCAGAAGGGGGGGGGGGGGGGACTTAGAATAATGCTAAGGACCACTCTGCGACCGATGGGCAGGAGGGTGATAGGCATACCGTTTTAAGATACAGCAAGGCAGAAGCACTGATTAGAGATCGAACGTGGTTCAAACTTTCTTGAGTTCATCTCGTGGAAGTGTTGTACTTAGGACACCTCAAAATTTCCAGTCCTTTGCTTTGAGCAGTTGAATTGGCTAATAAAAATAAAGCCCTCCCTGTTCCTTCACGCGTGGAGCATGAGCACCTGCTCGTTGAGGTGTTCAAGTAAGAAAGAAGCCTCATGCCAAGACCTCACGTATGTAAACTTTTTGCGTCATATGAATACAAAATTCACTTAAAAATTGTCATTAGCTGCAGCCATACGATTTAGCAGTATTGCTAAATCTTCTTTTCATAAATGTACGCCGAATTTGACAGTAGTATAGTTCACAATTTAAATCGGAAGTCTTTTGGAGCCATTCCCTATACTGTTTTATACTCCGAAAACTGAAGGTCGTTCTGACGCTGTTGCCGACATGCATCAGTGGCATCTAAACCAGTCCGTCAATGGCGGGCAGCATACGCGTATGAAAAGAGACTGCGCCACTTAGCTGACTGGCCTCGCCCTTCTGGCTTCTAGCAACGCTTCATGAAGCTAAATTTCTATCGCAATTTTTTCGTGCAATAGCGATCATGTCAATTCAGTTGGGACGTTATAGCGCTAAGCAGAATCGAACGACACAGCGCGATAACAAAAGCTGTGACGTGGATTCCTAACTAAGCGTGTGCCAAATAGCAGAAGAAACAAAATGCATGTACTCCATGACTCTTACGACGGCTGAACGTCGATCTACGGCGTCAGATTTTGTTCTGGTAATCTGCGTGCACGCCTTCAAAACGGGTAAACGGCTATAGTCGGGTACAACTTTAGAAGGCAGCGACATTTCCCCCTCAAAAGCGCATGCACACAAGCCTCCACCAATGGCGCGCACTCTAGACTGACGTCATGAGCTGGACGCCGATGACCCCGCCAACGGAGTACATGGCCGCCCGCGCTTCGAACTGGGCCGAGTCGCGTCAGCGGGACTATTTCTCAAGTCGCGGTGGCAATTGGCTGCCGCGCTTCGGTCATATGAGCGGGGGGCCCTCACTTGCCTTCTTACGACCCACCGCGGTGGCTTAGTCAGCTAAGGCGTTGCGCTGCTGAGCATGAGATCGCGGGATCGAATCCCGGCCGCGGCGGCCGCATTTCGATGGAGGCGAAATGCAAGAAACGCCCGTGTGCTTGCGTTGCAGTGCACGTTAAAGAACCCCAGGTGGTCAAAATTAATCCGGAGCCCTCCACTACGGCGTGCCTCATAATCAGAACTGGTTTTGGCACGTAAAACCCCAGAAAGAAGAAGAATTGCCTTCTTAAGTTGTACCCGACTATAGTTGGTCCCAGCCGAGGGTATATCAGTATACACATATCGATAAGAAATAACGCTCACTCACCGCCCTTTCAGACGCGTCGCTGTCGTCGGTCCTTTGTCTCTTCGCCGGCGGAGAAGGGTCTCCTTCCTCTTCCGAATTGGCCATGGTGTCCTGCCGTGCGCCCATCGGACGACTCGGCCGCGACGAGCGTCGTTACCCCTTTTCGCGTAACGGGCGCCGTCCTGCCCGTCGTGCTTCCGCGCAGGCGCTGCCTGTGCCGCTGGGGTTACGAAAGTCTTGCGACGGCCAGGGCACCGGTCTCGGGGCGCGGCAGGGACCCCACCGGTCGCGCGGCTTCGCGGCTAATGTTCTTGTTCTTATTTCCAACTAATGACGCTTACCCACTACGGGCGATCGGCCAAGAAGAAGAAAAATTACTAGGGGTCACTTATACTACAACTTGAAGGTGAAAGCCCGAGCGCCGCTAACTCAATGACATGACGACCACTTTTTTTGGTGAGTCATCTTCATCCCGGACCCATATTATGCAGTCATTTTTTCAGGTCGTCCTTTATTCATCAAACCCGGACCTTGACTCAGCACTTTTTTGCTTAGTCATCATCATTCTGAAACCACAATTTAGTCATTTTTGCAAGTCATCATGTTCTTTTTTTTTCAGGTCACCTTTCCTACCATTCACCAAACTCGAACCGTGACTCAGGAGGAGGAGGAATAAACTTTATTTCAGTACAGGAGAAAAGTTTTTCCAGTCCAGTCAGGAGATTTGTGAGACCTAGGCCTCTCTACCTCTCACTCTCACTCGGACTCTCAAACCTCACATATACTTTTTTGCAAGTCACTCGCCCACTCCATAACCCCTTGATTCACTCTTAATTCAGGCTTTATTCACTCTTGATTCACCCCATCACTGCTTGGTTCACCTTCATTCACTCTATCATCTCGGTTTTACTTCCATCACACTTGGTTTGCGCTATTACTCCAAATTTCCAATTTTCATCACTCTTGATTCCCACTATCACATCTTGAGTCACCTTCTTTCACTCTTAATTCACTCTCTTTTAGTCTTCATTATCTTAGCTCACTCTGTTTCGTCAGTACCTTTCGTTTGACACCTATCACCCAACTTAACCCCTTTAATTCACCATCATTTCACTCTTAATTCACGCTCTGTATACCCATTTTTTATCATTATCGTTACAATCATAACCATACTAACGGCCATTACTATCATTAATTTTCGGCTCTTGGCCGCTTTTCGGGTTTTTGGACCCCATTTCCCGCTTTGTCATGCTAATTCTCATAATTAATTTATTCACTATCATGATCATTCATCGATATTTATATTCCTCATGCAATTACCTATCGATTGATATATAATGTTAGGGGGTTCGTAATGATCTTACATAGTTATTAATTTCTCGTGCATATATTTTACCAATTTTTTGTCCGAATTGTGGCTCTACCTTTTCAAGGTCGCCTCAAAACGAGACATATAAAGCTTTCGCCTTAATGTGAGCCTCCAAAGCATGGCACGTACCCACAGGGGGGATGGGCCAAGGATCGGGTGGCTCGTACACACAGATAGTCATTTCTGGGCCATCATGCATTCGTTTCATCATAACATTGGCCTCTTACCATCACCTCCCTCTTTTGTCCCATTTCCCCGTTCCCACGTCATTCAAGCGTGCTTCTCTCCACCTTTCAGACATTGAAAGCTTGATTAATAGGCTTGCGTTGGGAATAGTTGGAATATCATATACTTGTACTTATAAAGCAGAGCTACAAAGCTGAAACTTAAATACGCAGGGACGAGAACAGCACTGACGAAGCGCATCTACCAACTGTTTATTAAAACAAGCAGGGGGTGAACATTGTGTACAACCACAATGTGCATGTTTCACCCTGTGTATGTTTCAACCCTGTGTATGTTGGAACTTTGCAGCGCTGTTTTATAAGTAGAAGCATTAAAAGCTTCTCTCTTCTCTACCTGCCGTGGTATCCTTGGGGCTATAGCGTCGCGCAGCTGAGCTCGGGGTCATGGGTTCAACTCCGAGCGCGGCGGCTGCATTTCGACGGGGATGGAGTGGAAATTTAATTATATATATATATATATATATATATATATATATATATATATATATATATTATTATTATTGTGCGAACGAATGACGTGGGAACTCCTCGGTGAAACTGGGAACAATATTTATTGTGTACTTGAGTCATACCAGAT
>NC_051157.2:115203235-115300853 GCF_013339745.2 Dermacentor silvarum | reverse complement strand
CCCTGTACCGGCGTTCTCATCGCTGGTCCTCTTGGTGCCGGGAGATTTTGAGCTGCGGAGTCTTGAAAATCCATATTATCAAAGTCTTGGCGTCGCGTGTCCGTCATCCGCGAGGGTCCGGGACGCGCGGTTACGTCGGGGGCTTGATTTTCAAGAGCCATCGAGCGCGCGTTCGCCGCACACTCTGGCGTTCCTGCGGCCGCCTACGTGGCGGCTTTGGTTTTAGCGAGCTCGCACGAAACGAAAGCACGTTTGAGCTTGTAAAACAATAAGTTCCGGTCACTCACGGCTGTGGGTAGTTTCAGTCGATGCGGGACCACTTCACAGATCCGTGATGATCGTGGAAACCAGTCGCACGCACAATTTTCCACCAAAAAGTAGGAAAATTCGCGGAGCACATGAGGACGCGACAGTACTCGTCGACGCCGCCGCGCGTCTCTCTCTTACAGAGAACTCTGAAAAAAAGAGTTGCCATTAAATCCGCATGGAATCCGTTATCTCTCGGTTGAAAACGATGATGGCGTGCCTTTTGATCTTGTCATGCTCCTGGGCCTGCACAGCATATGGCGAACGCGGACGGCTGCACACAATGCAGATATTGATGTGCGACCCGTTCGCGAACATTTTTGCGAATCTGTGTCCCATTTTGTCGAAGTGCAGAAGGTGCAGACGTTTGTACCGGATTGGGTTCCTAGATTGGAACTTTTGTTGCATATGCCGAAATACTGATTACATGTAGTCAGCAAACAGCTGATGGTTCACCGATATAAGATCCTGTTAGTATGTTCATCTGCGCTCTTCAGATCTGTGACATACGAGGCAATAAAGAAAAAAAAAGCTTCGTGGCGTAGTGTTTAGCGCCGCGCGTTCGGAAGCAAGGGGTCCCGAGTTCGATTCCGCGCTACGGACACAACTTTCGGAATTTTTTGTTCATAAAAGTAGACGTGGCCACCTACTACTACTACATACTACAGAGGAGGGACAGACCCACACCGTAAGGAGCTTCGCCCCTAAAAATGCATGTACTCCATGACTCTTACGACGGTTGAGCGTCTACGGCGTCAGATCTTGTTCTGGTAATCTGCGTGCGCGCCTTCAGAACGGGTAAACGGCAATAGTCGGGTACAACTTTAGAAGGCAGCGGCATTTCCCCCTCAAAGGCGCATGCACACAAGCCTCCACCAATGGCGCGCACTCTAGACTGACGTCATGAGCTGGACGCCGGTGACCCCGCCAAACGGAGTACATGACCGCCCGCGCTTCGAACTGGGCCGAGTCGCGTCAGCGGGACTATTTCTTAAGTCGCGGTGGCAATTGGCTGCCGCGCTTCGGTCATATGAGCGGGGGGCCCTCACTTGCCTTCTTAAGACCCGCCGCGGTGGCTTAGTCAGCTAAGGCGTTGCGCTACTGAGCACGAGATCGCGGGATCGAATCCCGGCCGCGGCGGCCGCATTTCGATGGAGGCGAAATGCAATAAACGCCCGTGTGCTTGCGTTGCAGTGCACGTTAAAGAACCCCAGGTGGTCAAAATTAATCCGGAGCCCTCCACTACGGCGTGCCTCATAATCAGAACTGGTTTCGACACGTAAAACCCCAGAAAGAAGAAGAATTGCCTTCTTAAGTTGTACCCGACTATAGTGGGTCCCAGCCGATGGTATATCAGTATACACATATCGATAAGAAATAACGCTCACTCACCGCCCTTTCAGACGCGTCGCTGTCGTCGGTCCTTTGTCTCTTCGCCGGCGGAGAAGGGTCGCCTTCCTCTTCCGAATTGGCCATGGTGTCCTGCCGGGCGCCCATCGGACGACTCGGCCGCGACGAGCGTCGTTACCCCTTTTCGCGTAGCGGGCGCCGTCCTGCCCGTCGTGCTTCCGCGCAGGCGCTGCCTGTGCCGCTGGGGTTACGACAGCCTTGCGACGGCCAGGGCACCGGTCTCGGGGCGCGGCAGGGACCCCACCGGTCGCGCGGCTTCGCGGCTAATGCTCTTGTTCTTATTTCCAACTAATGACGCTTACCCACTACGGGGGATCGTCCAAGAAGAAGAAAAATTACTAGGGGTCCCTTATACTACAACAATAAGATTACTTGAAGGTGAAAGCCCGAGCGCCGCTAACTCAATGACATGACCACTTTTTTGGTGAGTCATCTTCACCCCGGACCCATATTATGCAGTCATTTTTTCAAGTCGTCCTTTATTCATCAAACCCGGACCTTGACTCAGCACTTTTTTGCTTATTCATCATCATTCTGAAACCACAATTTAGTTATTTTTGCAAGTCATCATGTTCTTTTTTTTTTTGCAGGTCACCTTTCCTACCATTCACCAAACTCGAACCGTGACTCAGGAGGAGGAATAAACTTTATTTCAGTACAGGAGAAAAGTTTTTCCAGTTCAGTAAGGAGATTTGTGAGACTTAGGCCTCTCTACCTCTCACTCTCACTCAGACTCTCAAACCTCACATATACTTTTTTGCAAGTCACTCGCCCACTCCATAACCCCTTGATTCACTCTTAATTCAGGCTTTATTCACTCTTGATTCCCCCCATCACTGCTTGGTTCACCTTCATTCACTATATCCCCCCCCCCCCCCCCAATCTCGGTTTTACTTCCATCACACTTGGTTTGCGCTATTACTCCAAATTTCCAATTTTCACCACTCTTGATGAAAATTGGAAATTCACATCTTGAGTCACCTTCGTTCACTGCTAATTCACTCTCTTTTATTCTTCATTATCTAAGCTCACTCTGTTTCGTCAGTACCTTTCGTTTGACACCTATCACCCAACTAAACCCCTTTAATTCAACATCATTTCACTCTTAATTCACGCTCTGTATACCCATTTTTATCATTACCATTTTTATCATTACCATCATAACCATACTTGCGCCCATTACTATCAATAATTCTCGTTTCTTGGCCGCTTTTCGGGTTTTTCGACCCCATTTCCCGCTTTGTCATGCTAATTCTCATAATTAATTTATTCACTATCATGATCATTCATCGATATTTATATTTCTCATGCAATTACCTATCGATTGATATATAATGTTAGGGGGTTCGTAATGATCTTACATAGTTATTAATTTCTCGTGCATATATTTTACCAATTTTTTGTCCGAATTTTGGCTCTACTTTTTCAAGGTCGCCTCAAAACGAGACATATAAAGCTTTCGCCTTAATGTGAGCCTCCAAAACATGGCACGTACCCACAGGGGGGGATGGGCCAAGGATCGGGTGGCTCCTACACACGGATAGTAATTTCTGGGCCATCATGCATTCGTTTCATCATACCATTGGCCTCTTACCATCACCTCCCTCTTTTGTCCCATTTCCCCGTTCCCTCCGTGTATATATAGTAGCAAGTCGGAAGCACGTCATTCAAGCGTGCTTCTCTCCACCTTTCAGACATTGAAAGCTTGATTAATAGGCTTGCGTTGGGGATAGTTGGAATATCATATACTTGTACTTATAAAGCAGAGCTGCAAAGCTGAAACTTAAATACGCAGGGACGAGAACAGCACTGACGAAGCGCATCTACCAACTGTTTATTAAAACAAGCTGGGGGTGAACATTGTGTACAACCACAATGTGCATGTTTCACCCTGTGTATGTTGGAACTTTGCAGCGCTGTTTTATAAGTAGAAGCATTAAAAGCTTCCCTCTTCTCTACCCGCCGTGGTATCCTTGGGGCTATAGCGTCGCGCTGCTGAGCTCGGGGTCGTGGTCGTGGTTCAATTCCGAGCGCGGCCTGCATTTCGACGGGGATGGAATGAAACTTTAATTATATATATATATATATATATATATATATATATATATATATATCTTATTGCAGGAACGAATGAAGGGGGAAAGGTGAAACTGGGAACAATATTTATTGTGTAATTGAGTCATACCAGATGAATAGATGATTACATTTAAAAGTAATCAAACTAATGTTCGCGTCACTATTTATACTGTAAGTAAATCACGATTATAATAGAGATTGTAAGGAAAACAAGAATGAGATGGTAAATGCTTTGTAGCTTGAATGAATTCGGGTACAGCGTCAAACACATTTTTCCTCGCGGACGTTTGGGAGCACAGATATGGTTTCTAGCTCTAATTAAGTTGGGTATAGCAGTTTTGCCTATATTGAGACAGATATATGATTTTTCATGTTTTCTTGCTCTGTCATGTTGTGAAAGCTGTTTTAAGGAGGCTGAGAATGAACTCAAGCCGTTCATTGCGGCTTTTTTCTCATCACCATTTATTTATTTATTTATTTATTTATTTATTATTTATTTATTTATTTATTTATTTATTTATTTATTTATTTATTTATTTATTTATTTAAGTGAAAAAAAAAGCTTGATTTGGGTTGATTTTATGTTGATTCCTTGAAACATGGCACATATTCACGAGGGACATTGGGAACACAAAAAACGGACAAACAAAATGATTAGCTATAAATAACAAGTAGCAGGTAGTTTTATAGTAGTAGTGGCCTCAAATCATGACTCATACATGCGAGGAGGATTGGTGACACGGAAGGAGGTGAAAGCTACACACAACAAGGTCGAATGAAGGAAATAAACAAAAAAGTAAACGAGCAGGGAAAATCTTCTTTCTTGTTTTCTGCGTGTCTTTCTTTTTCTTCTAGCGGAAATCGTACAGCCGAGTTCCGCGGGCTTCGTCCACGTTGCCTAGATTGTCATATGTGCCTTAACTGCATGCGACCAGGCCCTTACTGTAGTCAGTGAAAGTAAACGGGCGGATATCATGGAAAGTCCTCTGATTGTTGTAATTATGTGTAAGATTAGCAGTTCTGGATGACGCGAGCCATTACCACGAAGGCCTGCTGCAACGGCTACATTATCATTCGAGCGAAAAAGTTTGGGCGTGCGCAAGCCATTTCAAACTTTCCTATTACATTTCTTCAATCAGCCCTCCACGACTGGTGAAAAAAAAAAAATGCTGTCTGTCACGCGACGTCATGAAAACCGCAGAAACTCCCCATCTGATATGATGTGTACGCACTGATCATGCATGATTAGACCGAACAAAAGGAAAATAATTATTTTCGATTCTACGCCTTTTTTTTTTTCGTCATTAGCCCTGCGCTATTGGTCAAAAGCTTTCGGGTCGCGCCCACTTGGCCTGTCTGTCACGGGACGTCATAAAACCGTGAGAACTCACCACGTCAGAGTGACGTGTACGCATTAAAGGTGCATTATTAGGCAGAACAATGCTGAGTTTTTTTGTTTTCGGAATAGCCGAAGACTGTCACGTTCCGAAAGGATTAGAAGGCGGCTGCCCGTCGATCGCTCTGGCACTGGATACTCGCAGCTTCCGGGGAGAATGGATTTGTTTGCGTATCATAAAAATTTTTGCATGACAGTATAACGTTGTCGAGCCCTTTCGGCGCGCATACGACATCGCTCTGCAAACTCTTTTTTGCTGAGGATCAGTTTTAGCGGCATTTTTAACCTTGCGTTGCACGCCACCACGATTTTCGACCAGCCACCGCAAGCTATAAGGAAGGGGAAGCGCGGGCCAATCGCAGACTCCGGCACCACCCTCCTCATCCGGTTATCTACTTTCACTTGCTAGCTCGGCACCACCAAAACCCTCTCCGCTTTTGCGTGCTCCTCGCCTCTTGTCAGCCACTACATAAGAAAAACCAGAAAAGTAGGCAATGCTATTCGCTTTGAAAACAAACAAAAGTGACCTCCTATAAACGAGCAGAGCGTTTGATTGGGCTCTTCAAACAACGCTACTGGTCACCGCTTGATGCCTGCGTCGGTCGTTACGTAATACTGACGACAGGAGATTGGAATAAAACAGATTGGATTAGTTTTATGTTGTAGGACTCTTAATCTTGAGAGAAACACTTTGTAATTCCAAGTTAGTATGTAGTACAAACAACACGGTCAGTGTTTTCCCTGCGACCCTCAGTAAGAACTGGGCGATAAATAGGACATGGAGAACATAACTGCAAATATCTCTTTGAGTGCTGTCTAGCTGGGCAAATATCAAGAACAGAAGGTATTGAAGAAGGGGGTGAGGGAGGACGCTTTCGAAGAAGAGAAAAAATATCAAACTGAGGCGTCCTCTGTGTGAGCGAGTTCGATACAAGAAAATAAGTGCTAACGGTTGTGTAGCCATTCCGGTGGCCCTGCTTAACAATGAGTTTTCAAGGAGAAGGCGTCAAAAATTGTGAAAGTTCAAGTCAACTATGCTGTGGAGCCAAATGTATGTATAATATTTTTAATAAAGACAAGTTCGTGGTTAGAGGACGGAAAGAAAAGGTGGGCTATTTCGGCACCATTACATAATGAACATGAACCCCTATAGTTGTAAAATAATGTTGTTTACTGCTACTACCTATAGTTGTATCGGATTGTAAGTTTTGTTTATTCGACCAACCACAAACAACTTCATTTCAAAACGAAGGCGTCTTAGTCATTTACGCGTCGAATCTAGATCCCGCAGAGTGTGAATTTCAGTGCAGTGTAGCTCCGGACCTTTGACAAGGAACTAATGGAATATCCTTTGATAGCCTTATTGCGGGGCTAGGTCTTGTAGAAGTAAACGGCGTAAGACAGTGGGGGTCGTGTGCAGCAAGAAATATATATTACTAGTTCATGCTGTAGTGTGGCTTGCATGTGCCTCGAAGACAAAGTTTAATCATTAATCCACTATTTGTGGACCAGATACGTCCTGGGAGCCCCCCTCCGTAAGGGCGCTCATGTACCACTTCTAATTTCGTTGTTCCTTGGCAACTCCGACATCGCAGCAATTGCAACAAGTGTTGCGTGCTTTAAGTAAGATACGCTTCAATGCACGTGTTGAAACTGACTATAAGTAGAGAATGTATGCAAAGCTATGGTATACAGTGCATATAGCAAGTGATACGATAGACCTGACCCGGTGTCTCAGTGGGTATATCATTCACCTGCTCAGCACGCGGTCATGGATTGAATCCCGGCCATGGCGGCCACGTTCCAATTGTCTGTGCTTTGAGTGCATTGTAACGCAATAGCGTTAAGGGCCCTGTGTCGCAGAGAATCCGGTGTCGGCGTCCCGCGCCGCCGGCGTTGTCCATCAGAAAAAAATAACCTCTACCCACAACCCCGCCGGACCTCCGCATGGCGCAGATGCGTCACTGGACTAATTAATTTTCTCAAAGTAAAATGCCTCAGAAAATTCGTAAAGTCTGACTGACACACAACCTACAGACATTATAGCGTCGGATTGTAATTTGAATATACGAGAAAACATAATTCTGTTACCCGGAAACTCAAACACAAACCCCCGTTTTCCTTGCTTACGGGGGTATGTACCATTGATGAGTCACTGCTTGTAGCCTCTTACGGGGGTATGAGCCATTGCTCAGCCCTGCGCAGCCGCTAACGCCTTCCACTCTTAAAGGCGAGGCTTAAGCGTCCTCCAAGTGTTTAAAGACCCTCATGTGGTCTAAATTAATACACAGCTCTCCATTCCACTAGTTCTTACAGCATGTATGCAGTTTAGTGATGTTAAACCCCACATTTTTATGTAGAACGTAGTCACGGAAGTGCGCAATACCTTTTCAGGATGAAGGCTATACGGAGGGTGAGGCGTCATTGCTTACAACTCTCTTGGGGCCTTGTGTTGTTATAAAATTTGTGACAATGCTTTAAAAAGGTGTCCCTCGTGTAGAAATTATTCAGGTATGACAAAAATTATTTCCGAGACCCTTTTACCTATTGCAGTGATATGGCACATATTAGGAGAACAATTACTAAGCTTGACATTATGGAGACATGGCACGGTCTTCGATGGTTTGCTTTTATCGAATCTGTCGGCTGCGTTCAAGATTTATTCCCTGGAAAAGGTTCATGAGGTCCTTTAATATGGTCCGGTGCCGTACTGCAGAATATTAGGCTTACTTCGCATCTGCTAGCAACACTGATTCATTTTAACTCTTTACAGTTGTCACCATTTATACACTTTAGGTTCATTACAGCCAGGAACTGTTCGCGGTTTGAATGCAACGCAGGACAATAATTCGTGCAAAGAAGTGTTCAGTAAATGATTTACTTCAGGACATTTTCTTTATTCCTGAGGCTCTTGCACAGCGTAGTCTCAAGCCAACATCACACTGTGGGCAGTGACTGTAGCAACCACTTACAAGAACAGCTTCCTCTAGAATCCTCACAGACGCTTTATCATATTCGAAGTGCTCTTATCCGAAGATATTTGCTGGCTTTCTGACGGCGTAATGTAGTCCTTCACGGCACTAAAATTATCTTCAAATTCACTCAGCTCGCATTATTCATGTGAGCCCCTAAACTACTGCTCGGAAAGTCTTCACTAGTAACAGCTGTGTACGAGTCGGCAAGAAACATTCGCCGAAAACTTTTTTTTTTTTTTTTTTGCAATGGTGCTGTGTTATCAAAGTTACAGGCGTTTGATGAACGACTGCGCAGCCGCCGAAGTTTCTCGCTCGCCTTCGCTACCCTCCCCACTGGCACTCTCTCCTCCGCGCCGCGTACTCTCACCATGCAGTACAGCGAAAGCTACGGGTTGCGTCAACACACCCAAAGAAAGGCTCCTCCGTTGTCCGCCTCTAATAGCCCTCCGCGAGGCGCCGACTGAATGGAAGCTTCATAAAACTTTCCGTGCCGTACAATGGACCAGCCCAACTCCATTCTCGGAACACACAGCTGGCTTACGGCTCGGTTTTTTTTTTTTTTTTTTTTTTTTGAGTATGTGGCTCCTCGTTGGCGCGTAGTGCTGCCATTTTCGCGAAAAGTGATATTCTTGGTACATGGTACGCGATGCGCATGTTTATTTAAAGTGTGTCTTAAAAATGTCAGAGGTGGTTTAGGGGGCCCTTTAATTATGTTAAAACACACGCGGAGGAAACATCGCTACCTTCTTGATGCGTCTGCGCCACGTAACGTGCATACAAATTCGTTTATGTGTGTTGCTAAGGAAGTGCTTCTCTCGTACGGAGATGCTGCGAAGTTTCGTATAGTTGACGACACTAACAAAAAAAGTTGCAGTGGCTTAGCTCAGCTATGCCAGGATATACGTAGCGTTAGCAAAGGTTCAGCTGATTATTCTTAGCTTTCCTGGTTGTCTAGATTGTCAAGGATTAGCTTGATTGTCATGCTTACTGCTGCTCCAACGACACACACGCGGTGTACGTATTATGTGGCACATGTATATAGCCTTCTTCTGTTCATTCCTCCTACCGCTAATTGCCAGGCAACTACTTCGGGATCCGATGAGTCAAGCTTCTCCGTTCTTCTGCGCTGTTGAGCAGCATTTGCGCTCTCCTTCTTCATGGCTATACCACACTGGCAAACGCCAGTCAGAAGCGCAGAGGCTCCAGCGCAGTGTCAGACGGCGACTGCACAGCGAGCGCGCGCCGGCGCCAGCGCGTCTACCACGGCTAGACGTCACTCCTCTGGAATGCGCAGACCGGCGCCGGTGAGCCGCGCGCGGCGGCGGCGGAGTGCGCGAGAGGTGCCGGCTCCGGTGGCTCCGGTGCGCAAGCCGTGTGACATCACTGATCCTTGCGCATGCGCAGCACGGCTCTTGATGTGCCGCGCTAAACGGGCTTGGCTAGGCCAGTGTAGCTAACGCTACAAAAAAGAAAAAGAAAGAAAGAAAGAACAATGCTCGCAAGCGTGCGCGTCTCCAGACGTCTGACCGGCATCAATGTAATTGTTTCAGGAGGCTACAATTCATAAATACTAACCGGTTAAGAATTCCAATACGTGCCATAAAGTAATTAATTAAGTTAATTGGTGAATTTTTGTCGTCAATTATATGATTATGGTTTTCGATTTCTCGTGCAAGTATTGTCCGCCCATTGGAATATTGCAGCTCAACGAATTGAGTTATTGGAAGACGTGAAACGATCTCTCTCCCACATCTTTATATTAGTTGTCGCTCGAACGGCTCGCCATAAAGCCTTTGAGGGTGCCAGGAAGTTTTGGCGCGCTCAGGTATGTCACATCCGCGTTAGTCGGACCAGCGTGTATATATATAGTTGGAACACCGTCCGAGATGCCCAAGCGCAACGGTAAACGTTGCTATCGCAGTCAGTGATTCACCCTTAGGGCGAAACTGTAAATTTGTTTTCTTTTTTTTTTCTTTTCTTTTCCTTTCTTTCTTTTTTTTTTTTTTTTTTTTTTTTTTTTTGAGCGACGCCCGTTCCTCGTCGTAACCGCGCAAACTGGCGAAATAAAAAATCGAAAATGGTGCGAGCGGAGAAGCCGGAGGGCAGTGCGCATGCGTAATGGTACCACCGCGCTGTCATATCTTGATTTCGCCAGGCGAGACGGTAAGGGGTACAGTTATCATCTTTGCCTATGCATCAGCCCCGTTGTCCGACTAAACGCCGCACGCAGCAGCCGCGTCACATCACGGAGGAGCTTTGCGCCGATCCTCATTCTCTTGCATGCGTAATCATGCGAACGACAATTAAAATTTGGACTCGGATATCTCGGAGCACATGTAGACGGGCTTGAAGAATTCTTCCAAGTGAAACTGTATAGAAACACGACTGCCTCTAACTTTTCAATACAAACATACACACTTACTGCAGTCAATAAAAAGGTAATTCAATTTTAGTTAATTCGGCTGCTGACAGCAATAATTATCATCTCACTTTGTGCCCCCTGGCTACATAACTTATTTGCACAGGTGGTCTTCGCGTGCCTCCCAGTGCCTAATTTTAAGAAAAGTATGAGGCTTAATTTTGAACACCCGGTATATCGACTTGTCACGCATGCGCATAATAAGTATATAGCACATATATCGCAGGAAGAACACGTGGATTGCGTAAGAAGTCAGATCCTGAGGTAAGTAGCGTGATTAATGGCTCACTTCTACAACTGTCTCGGTCCTAGGCTTCCAGAGCAAGTCTTGAAGAAGTGTTAGCGTTCCTGCCAAGAGTGGTTGTCTCCGAGAAACGAGTCTCACAACCTACACGAGCAGTTCATTCAGCAATAAGCTTATGTAATGCATGCGTTTGTGGCCACGGCGGCCGCATTTCGATGGGGGCAAAATGCGAAAACACCCGTGTACTTAGATTTAGGTGCACGTTAAAGATCCCCAGGTGGTCCAAATTTCCGGAGTCCCCCACTACGGCGTGCCTCATAATGAGAACTGGTTTTGGCATGTAAAATCCCATAATTTAATTTTAATTTAATTTTGCATGCGCTTGTTTGGTTTTTCTGGCAACTGATGTCCAGATAATTCATTTGTAGTGAGGGTATTCGAGTAAATATTATAGTTTTTTATTTGCATGTGTGTGTTCGAAACAAAAGAAAACAAAGACACTGTGCACTCAACTTACCTTGAACAGCTATATGGTAGATCGGTCATTATGGCGTTTAGCAGCAGGTGAGCACGAGGTTGAGGGTTCGCCTGCCAGCGGTAGCAGCGCCATTGTGTTAGGAGTTGAATGCAAAAAAGGTCGCAGTTTCGCCCGAAAGGCGAAGCATCTATTGCGACAGCAAATTAGCAGAGAGCTATTCGGAGTAGGGATAGTAGTTTTATCGGCTGCATAAACTTGAACACATTGGCTTACTAACTGAATTAACAATAGTGGTGTCAGCGCGCACAAGCAAACATGAATTGATCACACTGAATGACCGCAGCCAACGACTGTCAAAACGCTGGCAGCAAGCGCAAGTTCGCGCGGTCTATCGCTTCAACGGAAACTGAGCGGCGAATGCACAGCGCATACAAAGGTCAGAGCCATGTGGAGATAAGAGACGGTGCGGGCGACCGCCGGGCAAAGCGCAGAGAAGTTGTTGGCAGAGGACAAGCTGCCACCCCCCTCCCCCTCCTATTCCCGTTTCTTGCTTTCGCGTGGGAGATTGAGTGGCAAGATACGCCTTTGGTGCCGGAGCACAGCGCCGCCCCGCCTCCCTCCCTCCCTCCCATACCCCCACGGCCTTTCGCGGGACGGTCGCGTTTGCTTTCCGCCGTGCGTTCGCTCTCCGTGATAGCGCGCGGGGGAGTTCGCCCTCCGTGACAGCGCGCGTCCCTCGCGCGCTTTCGCTCGCGCATACGGCGCGCGGCGACGATTTTATCACCTTTGGAATGTATACGGAACCTCACGGCGACGCCGACGGCAGAAATCCGGTTGAAGTGTCCATATAATTGCTATCGCAATAAAACGTCGAGCTTTGCATGCATGCTGAAAAATCCCAGTGGGTCGAAACGAACCCCTTCAGACGCTGTGTGCAGTCGTGCACGCCGAGAAGTGCATCAAAAGCAAAATAACTGACGAAAATAATTATATTTAAAACTCATTGCATACATCATGAAACATTTCTGATTAGAACTCTGCTGCAAGTTCGAATAATATATATGTAATGCTTTAGTAATACCAGTTGGAATCGGTAGACGGCTGGACATTTGCTCTCGGTGGTAGAGTTCGTGTCATCATGCATGATGGCACAATTGTTTTTCACGTTTAGCATTAGGCACATTTTTAGAGTGGCTGGATAGGTATTTTCCAAGTATTTAGAACTGAAATAGTTGAGGTTATCATATCTGACGTTCCTGTAGAGAGTTTTCGCATGGAGCCCACATTCTGTAAACTTGAGAGAAGCTCGCCAAAGAAATAAAAATTGTTAATTCATTCTGGAGCTTACGGCTTTCATGATATTTAAAATACAAGAGATGTCTAAATGTTCTACGGACAGAATTAATGGGTACCTGAAGGGGCTAATTCAGATCACCCCACTATAGGGCGTCTCTTATGGCTCGATCGTGTGCTGCTTCTTGTTGTTAAATCCATAAGTCGACTGCGTTACCTTCTTTTGGGTGTTTGCCAACGGTATATACTTACCTTCTCTTATAGTATTCCTCATATACCAATGTATGCCTTCTGGTAACTTACTCATCACGGTACAGTTTGGAGACCCCAGATCACTACCAGTCATCGCCCAATATGAGGGACGAAAATGTGGTTGGCAGTCACTTTTTAATAAAAGAATGGTTCGGTATTGTTCTTTACTACGGTCACAGTGTAATATTGATCATCGAAACACCACCGCCGATTTGCTGAATGATTGGAAGGCGGCATTGGTCACTACTTATATAACGTGTCTCGTAGATCGTTGTTAGCGAACAGTATGCCAATACCGTCCACGTATACTTGTCCGCTATATAGTATTGACAAACCCAAATGTTGAATCAAATCGCCCGAGGCTATGGAGAAAGAAAAAAATGTCGCAGTTTCACCCGAAAGGCGAAGCATCAATTGCGATAGGCAACTTAGCAGAGAGCTATACGAAATAAGGATAGTAGTTTTATCAGCTGTATAAACTTCGACATGCAACAGCACCAGCAACGCGCAGAACGTGTTGTCGACGCCGTCGCCGTTTTGGCTGCGTTCGCACCGAACGCGCGCGGCGTTGGTGACTGTTGCCAGGGCCTCTGGGGGCGGCTCGGAGGTTTTCGACGAGATCATAATAGGGAACTCGTCGAGCAGCGTCGGAAGTCTTTACCACTTTCTCGCCTCGCAACGTTCTTATATAAATACGCATTTGGTGCCGCAGCTAAACGTCGCCTCCCTCTCTCCCTCCCATCCCTCCCGCGGCCTTTCGCGCGACGGAAGAAGTCGCGTTTGCTCTCTATATATATGGTGATTGTAAAGGAGAAAGAGACGCTTAATTCTGCAGCCCTTCAGGGAGCACGGCGCAGAACGCGCGTTTGTTCTCCGCCGTGCGTTCGCTCCCCGTGAAAACGCGCGTCCCTCGCGCCCTTTCACTCGCACATACAGCGTCCGGCGCGCGGCGTTGACGTCATACGGAACCTCACGGCGACGGCGACGACGACGCCAACGGCAGAAATCCTCTTTGAGTGTCCATATAATTGCTAAGACAGCAGGTAGCCCCGACCGTGTTTCACAGGCAAGACCAGATGTCACGAATTCGCCAGGCGTCGGAGGGCACTACATGTTGGCACAACCTGGTGGCTTAAAAGCGAAGAACATGAACTCGTCGCACTACCAGGTGACGTCAACCGATGCCTTGTGACGTCGTCAGGCAAGCCGTTCACTCAAGACTGTCAGCTCAAGACTTTCTTGCTCCGTGGCGAAAGTCCCCTTTCAGAAGACATTGACGACGAAAGAAGTGTTGGTGAATGAGGTATGCTATTTATTTCCTTTTCCAAGCGTCTGGACTTCACGACGATTAGAAAGCGGTTGACATATCTCCGCTGAATCTGAATCAGCTTCAACATCTTTCATTGTTTATCAAAGTGAAAAACACCGTCACTTAACAAATAACAGTAATGTTTCGCTTCGACAACGAGGACACATCCTGGTCCAATTTCATAAGAGAAAACACAGAAGAAAGAGAATATTTTTGGGGTGAAGAAGAGGAAGCAAAAGAAACCCTGCCCGTACGGTTATGCTGTCGCATACCGCAATTAAATGTTTTATTTACATAAAGCTGGTCTGATGATGACCCATTTATGCTATACATGCAATGAAGTTGAATCGATAGACCACTTACTTTTAACCTTCCAACGATATTCAAGTCAGAGCAAAACGTTACGTGGAGCTCCACTTTCCCAGTTTGAACTAGGATTAGGTATTCCTGTCATGCGATATCATTTGGGGCCTCAACCACAGGGATCTTTGTTGCGCTGTATTTGATTCTTTATGAGAAACGAAACAACTACTGTGTTAATTTCTATTTACTCACGCTTTTATCTCTCTTTCTCTCCACCCTTTTTTTGTTCACTATTCCTTTCAGTTAAATTGATTCTTCATGTTTTTTTTTTATTATTGGTGTCTTTGATCTATCTTTCATTATTTTGTTTCAGTTATTGTGAATTGTTCAGTTGCGCTACTATTCTTGTTTTCCGGCGTTTTTACTTTTGCATATTTCTTTTTTCGTTCTTTAGAACAACTATATAAACTATATTATATTGTGGGTACATGCCACAGCTTAGGATTATCATTATTATGAGAAAAAGGTAAAAGTTCGCGAAACACATGCGCCAGACACTGTGACCTTCAATACGCTGTCAAACGCGCACTCTTTTAAATTTTTAAACAACGCCACGCACGGAGTTCAACTTCTCTAGCGCCCCCCCCCCCCCCCTTGTATCAAATCATAATGGTCGAATCATGACCCTTTCAGTAGCTTCGTTAGCATGCCAAGCAAACACAGCATAAGTCTACAGGTCCCGAACTCTCAATTGTACAATGGGCAGCCAAATAGCATTGAAGAAGGAAGGTACACAGTACAAAACATTTTCACCCTGAAGGGTGCTGGTTTTGTCCCATGGCTGAAACTGCAAACCTTAAGGGGTAAAACGTAAGTGTTGATGGGAACAAAGGACGTTTTCTGTTTCGGCAACTTTTTGTGCTAAGTAAACATGATGACGATAGCTGCGACAGCGGACACGAAAACTGCGCGAAGAGAAACTTTCATAGGTGTCGCTGACAAAGTCACGTATCAGATATTTCAATGCGCAACTCAAGGTGGTCAGAATTAATACGCAGTTTTCAACTATACGTCTTGTCTCACCGCAAGTGTAATTACAGCTCGCCGTCGTGCAGAGAAAACTGTTAAGAGTGAGGGTGTTAGCCAGCACCCGTAAGGATGCAAAAAAAAATGTTTTTTTCTGCGATGCTCTTACTCCCATATTCTAGAATGTTAACTCCTCCACTCGACACCCCATTTCGACTCAATAAAGTGGACGGCAGCGCCGCCCTTCGACAAAAGTAGTCACTGAGCTTGCGTGATACGTCACTTCACTTCTATTCCTGAGCTAAGGCCTTCTAACTAGATGATTTCGTTTCCCTGCGCGAATGCAAATTGGAGTAAAGGTGTGTTATTCGAGCAACTCCTTGTCCATGAAATCACCGAGGAGCGTTAAAATAAGCATCGGTGTGTTCTTAATCGAGGAGCGGGCGCTGTGCTTCCGGTGTATACATGCCAGTCTGTAAAGCTGATCTGACGAGCGTATATAGGGGCCTGGAGGCGCTTGTCCGAATCAACGCGCAACGCTAGAGTTGTCGAAGAGGCGCCAGTATTTAAACTATATACACGCTTAGCCGAGCCAACGGCAGTCAGCGCCCCCTATACCCCAACGAGTGCCTCATGTCCCTCGACAACGCAAATTTAACTTTTTTTTAAACTCCGACGAGTGAATGTGAGCTCTGGAATACACAAAAACCAGCAGGGAATTAAAAAAAAATTAGAGGAAAACAAGAACAGAGAGAAGTCGTGGAACATTCGTCACCACGCTCGCTGCTGTAGCGTTAATTCCTTCGGAGGCGCATAAGTTTTCGGCGATCGTGTCGCGTCGAAGCCTCGGCGTCTCTTGGTCGAGCGTGGCCCCGAGCCGACTGTGCGTAGTGCATCTCTCTTCCGCTCTCGTCACTCAGGTGCAGTACCCGTACTTCAGGTCCTGGACGAAGCTGTCCTCCCGGTCGTACAGGCCCTGGCAGTACTTGGTGTTGTCGAAGGGGCCGTGCATCCCACCGTACTCCTCGGGCAGGATGCCGGGCGGGAGGTACTGGTGCAACGAGGCCATGTCTGAACCGTGGATGTGTATCTGCGACGCAGAGCGGCAATGAATTACGGGGATGGTCAGGAGAATCGGTCAACCTCGGTGACAATCGACGCATGAAGTTATACCGGGTGTTCCAATTAATCCTGCACCATTATTATCATCATCATCATCATCATCATCATCAGCCTATATTTTATGTCCACTGCAGGACGAAGGCCTCTCCCTGCGATCTCCAATTACCCCTGTCTTGCGCTAGCGTATTCCAACTTGCGCCTGCAAATTTCCTAACTTCATCATCCCATCTGGTTTTCTGCCGACCTCGACTGCGCTTCCCTTCTCTTGGTATCCATTCTGTAACCCTAATGGTCCACCGGTTATCCATCCTACGCATTACATGGCCTGCCCAGCTCCATTTCTTCCGCTTAATGTCAACTAGAATATCGGCTATCCCCGTTTGTTCTCTGATCCACACCGCTCTCTTCCTGTCTCTTAACGTTAGTCCTAAGATTTTTCGTTCCATCGCTCTTTGTGCGGTCCTTAACTTGTTCTCGAGCTTCTTTGTTAACCTCCATGTTTCTGCCCCATATGTTAGCACTGGTAGAATGCAATGATTGTACACTTTTCTTTTCAACGACAGTGGTAAGCTCCCAGTCAGGATTTGGAAATGCCTGCCGTATGCACTCCAACCCAATTTTATTCTTCTGTAAATTTCTTTCTCGTGATCAGGGTCCCCTGTGAGTAATTGACCTAGATAAACGTACTCCTTTACAGACTCTAGAGGCTGACTGGCGATCCTGAATTCTTGTTCTCTTGCCAGGCTATTGAACATTATCTTTGTCTTCTGCATATTCATCTTCAACCCAATTCTTACACTTTCTCGATTAAGGTCTTCAATCATTCGTTGTAATTCGTCTCCATTGTTGCTGAATAGGACAATGTCATCTGCAAACCGAAGGTTGCTGAGATATTCGCCGTTGATTCTCACTCTTAAGCCTTCCCAGTCTAACAGCTTGAATACTTCTTCTAAGCATGCAGTGAATAGCATTGGAGAGATTGTGTCTCCTTGCCTGACCCCTTTCTTGATCGGTATCTTTCTACTTTTCTTGTGGAGAACCAAGGTAGCTGTGGAATCCTTGTAGATGTTTGCTAAGATATTCACGTATGCCTCCTGTACTCCTTGATTACGCAATGCCTCTATGACTGCTGGTATCTCTACTGAATCAAATGCCTTTTCATAATCTATGAAAGCCATGTAGAGAGGTTGATTGTACTCCGCAGATTTCTCGATTACCTGATTTATGACATGGATATGATCCATCGTAGAATATCCCTTCCTGAAGCCAGCCTGTTCTCTTGGTTGGCTGAAGTCAAGTGTTGCCCTGATTCTATTGGAAATTGTCTTGGTGAATATTTTATACAATACTGAAAGCAAGCTAATGGGTCTATAATTCTTCAGTTCTTTAACGTCTCCCTTCTTATGGATTAGTATAATGTTGGCGTTCTTCCAGCTCTCTGGTACACATGAAGTTGTGAGGCATTGCGTATAAAGGGCCGCAAGCTTTTCAAACATGATATCTCCTCCATCTTTGATTAAATCAACTGTTATTCCATCTTCTCCAGCAGCTTTTCCCCTGGTCATGTCTTTCAAGGCCCTTCTAACTTCAGCGCTAGTTATAGAAGGAGCCTCTGTATCCGGTTCATCACTATTTTGAATGAAAGTAGCTTGGCTTTTTTGGGCACTGTACAGGTCAGTATAGAATTCTTCCGCTGCTTTTACTATGTCATCGAAATTGCTGATGATATTACCATGCTTATCTTTCAGTGCATACATCTTGCCTTGTCCTATGCCAAGCTTTCTTCTTACTGATTTAATGCTGCGTCCATATTTTATGGCTTCCTCAATCTTTCCTACGTTATAATTTCGAATATCCCTTACTTTCTTTTTGTTGATTAGTTTTGACAGTTCAGCGAATTCTATCTGATCTCTTGAGTTGGACACTTTCATGTTTTGTCGTTTCTTTATTAGGTCCTTTGTTTCTTGGGAGAGCTTACCTACTGGTTGCCTTGGTGCCCTACCTCCCACTTCAATTGCTGCTTCTGAGATCAACCTAGTTACGGTTTCATTCATTACTTCTATGTTGTCTTTATCTTCCTTTTCTAAAGCTGCATATTTGTTTGCAAGCACCAGCCTAAATTGATCTGCTTTTACCCTTATTGCCTCTAGGTTGGCCTGTTTCCTCTTGACTAATTTCACTCTCTCTCTCTTCAAATTGAGAGAAATCCGAGACCTCACTAACCTATGGTCACTGCACTTAACCTTACCTAACACTTCTACATCCTGCACTATGCTTGGATCGGCAGAGAGTATGAAATCTATTTCATTCCTTGTTTCTCCATTAGGGCTTTTCCAGGTCCACTTCCTGTTGCTGCGCTTCCTGAAGGTATTCATTATTCGGAGCCTATTCCTTTCCGCGAATTCTACTAACATCTCTCCTCTTGCATTCCTAGAATCGATGCCGTAGTTGCCAATTGCTTGCTCACCAACCTGCTTTTTCCCCACTTTTGCATTGAAGTCGCCCATGACTAAAGTATACTGAGTTTGCACCTTTCTCATTGCTAGTTCAACATCTTCATAAAACTGTTCTATTTCTTCATCATCGTGACTAGAGGTTGGGGCATAGGCTTGTACTACCTTCATTTTGTACCTCCTATTCAGCTTTATTACTACAACTGCTACCCTCTCATTTATGCTGTAGAATTCATCAATGTTGCCCGCTATGTTGTTATGCACTAGAAATCCTACCCCGGATTCTCTCTTATCTAGAAGACCTCTGTAGCAGAAGACGTGGCCGTTAGTCAGCACTGTGTAAGCCTCACCAGTTCTTCTAACCTCACTAAGGCCAATAATATCCCAGGAAATGCCTGATAATTCTTCAAATAGTCCCGCTAAGCTAGCCTCACTCGAGAGGGTGCGCGTGTTGAACGTTGCCAGGTTCAGTTTCCATTGGCGGCCTGTCTTGACCCAGGGATTCTTAGCACCCTCTGCCGCGTAGCAGGTCTGACCGCCGCCTTGGTCAGGTGCTCCGCAGCCACTGGGAACTGAGGGCCATGGGTTAATTGTCGGAGTCACCATTATTTAAATATACGCAAATGCCACGTAGCTGCGCAGAAGCAAGGTAATGTTGTTTGCCGTCACTTGGAGATACTCAGATTATTTTTTCATTTCGCCTAATTACGTAATTAGTCTTAATTAATAAATCAGCTTTTAAAATATTATACTTAGATGAAAAGCGTCTCTGGGGAAATTGCAGAGCAACAAGGAAAACTCCTGATACAGCTTTCTGTTGCTTAATACGTGCTACATAAAAGTGTTTTTCCGAGCGTGAAAGAAGCCCGCTAATAGCCGCAAAGTGTCTCGAGCGGCAAGTCGCGCGGCAATTACGCAATTACGGTTCTGTCCCGCTACGAGGCATTTGCATATTTTTAAATCTTGGTGCATGATAGTTGGGACACCCTGTATACGCAGACAATGGTAGAGTACAGGCTTTTAACGTAGCGGAAGAGCACGAAGACATCGAAGGGGCGCTGCTAGAGGTATACACTGATATCAATTGACACTGGGGGAGGTATTTACGGTCATTCACTTTCGGGGTTACAGTCACGTCCACAAGATTTTGCGCGATCAGCAACGCACGCATCGGCGCCTACGGGCCGCAACAGCATTGACACAGTGTCAAGCACAATGTCTTAACACGATGCTAGGAACGCTGTCACCAGCACAAGCCGACGTGTCCGGTGCTATTCAGAGTAAATCTCGATGAAGTGATTGCACCCCAAACGTGAACGACCGGGAACACTGCCCCTGATATAAACAATTATCTTGGCGGAAAAGGGTCAATTATTATAGTGGGGAAAAAGAGGACCATCTTATGGAATTTTGCACAGAAACTTTAGTTACGGTATGCGTGGTTGTGACGCAACGAAAATTTCAGTGTATTTTCTCGTATTCTGGTCATTCAGACTTCTGAAAAGTTCTCATGACTTGCTAGGGTTGAGCCTTTGATTCCTTTTAAAATGTAAAATGAAGTGGCGCGGAAACACCAGGGCGGAGTCATAACTTTTCTCTTCGTTCATGCGTCTTCTCTGATTTTCCAACCACACTTCATGGCGCGAGTGAGCGCAATTATCTTTAAAAAATTTGACAAGCTATTCTGGCCCTGCGAAAGTGGATGTCCAGCAAAGCAGTGCAAAACCGCCACTACAACTGCTGAGGGGGTTATTCTTTATAAATGCGAAAGCATTATTTGGCCCATGAAGGGGGCCGAAAATCCGGCGTTAACATCCGATGGTACCAAAGCCCATGTGATCAAGTGGTGAAGTCCCGTTTGACGTGATGACGTAACGATTACGACATCACGTCATACATCGCATGATGACATCATTACGTCAAACGTTACGTTACATGACAACGGCATGACCTCATGACGTCGTACGATGACGTCATCACGTCAAATGTGACGTCGCGCGATGACATCATCGTCAAGTGATGATTTCACCTGATGATGTCATGTGATCCCTCTTGGAGAAGCAGCACACTATGCACTTCCCGCTTCATTGCGCTGCCTCCCAGGTCGGTCCACTTTTCTGCGTGAGCACGCGGCCACGAAAAACTTTCCGACCAACTAGAGCCTAACAGCTTCACTGTAAAATAAATTCTGGGGGTTTGATCGCGCTAAAATCACGACCTCATTACGAGGCACGCCGTAGTGGGGGACTCCCGATTAATTTCGACCACCCGGGGTTCTTTAAGGTGCACTTAATCTACGGCACAGGGGCGTTTTTGCATTTCGTCTCCATCGAAATGCGACCGCCGCGTCCGGGATTCGAACCCGCGCCTTCGGCCTTAGCAGCGCAACGCCATAGCCCACCGCGGCGAGTTGCATTTAGGTGAAGCCCACGTACCTGTCCTACTCGCAGCTTTCGCGGTTTTGCAGGAAGGAAGCTGCCGGATAGTTTGACGTGTAAAGTTTGACGTTCTCTCTCTCCTTTCGCATCCCTTTACCCCTCCCCCGGTACAGGGTAGCCAACCGGAGATAACATCTGGTTAACCTTCCTGTCTTTCCCTTATACTTTTTTCTCTCTCTCTCTCTCTCTTGACGTAAAGCTACGTCGGGAAACAAGGCAATAGTGATTGATCCTGATGGAAACAAGAGGCTGGCTCAAGTTTGCATACCGAGTGGTTTTCCTCTTTTTACTTTCCACATTTTTTTTTATATAAAACGGCTATGAGCGTAACGAACGTGACATTTCGCAGAGTAGTTGTAAGGCGAGGCGGACATATTTTTCAGCTAATAACATGAGTTTCAGCAGACTAACAAAAATTGGTAATTAACTTTTTTATAAGAACCTTAGGGGCTGTTGTATAAATTACTAATTTAGAGGCAGTGAACTTTTAATGGACCCCCATTTAAAAAAAGAAAGAATCTTGAAAATGGCACTTCATTTGAGAAAACAATCATCAAATTTCAACGCTCAATCCAGGCAATGTCGAAACCGAGCGTGCCGGCAGCGCAGAACAGGCTGTCCTGCTGTTACGTCAGACGAAAACGCCGGTGACGGAAGTTTGAACGACGGCACGTCGTGGCAAATATTGATACCGCACCTGGAGATACTTGTCAGGCAGACAAGTATCTAATAAGATATCAGTATCTGCCGCGACGTTCAGCAAACTTCGTCACGATTTTCGTCACGGGGCGTTTTCGTCTGACGTAATAGCGGGGCTGCCTTTTCTGCTATTTTCTGCGATACGGACGCGCTCGGTCTCGATATCAGTCTGCATTTGGCCTTAAAATTTGATCAAAAATATCGCGAACTACATGCGATTTCCAAGAAATAAAAATTGGGAGGACGCTTAAGCTTCGCTTTTAAAAGTGGAACGCGATAGCATTCAAAGATCCCCGACTGCTACTCATGGTTCCCGACGACTGCAGCTTATGCAACCGTAATGGTTACTGGCAAACACTGGCGGCGAACGCTATGCACGTAGGCGAGCTTAAAAATTAAATTATGGGGTTTTACGTGACAAAACCACGATCTGATTATGAGGCACGCCGTAGTGGGGACTCCGGAAATTTCGACCACCTGGGGAACCTGCACCTAAATCTAAGTACACGGTTGCTTTCGCATTTCGCCCCCATAGAAATGCGGCCGCCGTGGCCGGGATTCGATCCCGCGACCTCGTGCTCAGAAGCCCAACACCATATAGCCACTGAGCAACAACGGCGGGTGTTGGCGAGCTTTCTGGTGGAAACACGGCCTCTTGCGTGGGCCGATCCCGGAGATAGTGCACAACCGCGCCAAAGAAATTACATCATTTTCAGGTTTCCGTATTTGTTTCGCACTTTTAATATTTCAGTCTGAGGATTAAGATTTATCATAAAAGGCATGCGCTGTGGGTGTTTTGTTTAAAGACATTCGTTTGTAGATTGTCATCCTCAAAATTCCGAGGAATAGCTTTGTCAAGAATGCAGGACAAGGTATGAGCAACATTAATGATAGAATGGTGTGGCATACTTAAACGTGCTCGGGGATGGTTTTATCGGCCGCGCCGCGGGCGCCAATGCCGACGCCGACGCCGGATTTTCTGCGACACGGGGCCGTAAACGCTATCGCGTTAAAAATGAGGTGCAATGAAATATGACTGCCTCCAGATTTGTCGTATAAACAACTGCCCCCAAGGTTCTAATAATACAGTGATCTAATTTTTTTATTCTTCAGAAACTTATGTTTTGCAAAGTACGAGTAGGTCCGCATCGTCTAGCAACTCCTATACAAAAGCGCCACCTTCACTACGCTCATTAATCTTTTCTTAAATATATATGTACAGTTAAAAAAGAAAGTAAGACCGCCTGTATACCATCAATTCAGGGACGATTGAGGAACTATGTAGTAAGGCATAGTGATATAGAATCTGATCAAACACAGGCAGCTTCATTAACCGCAGTTTGCTATAGATAGCAAGAAGCGAGATATATGCCAATCATCGACTGTCCCTCCTGCTGACGCTTTCTGTATGATTGGATACGAGCGACGTCATTTTACGCGGTATCAGTAGCGCACCCAGGATCTCTGCCAGGGGGGGTTGACAGTTTGCCAATATATACCATCTAAACAGCACTAATTTCGATTTCTTCACGGGAAATTGTAAAAAAAAAAAAAATGCGCTTTTTGCGAGTGTGCAGACGGTTGCGCGTCTTACATCTTAGTTGCAGTACTCAAATGCGTAAGCAAAGAAAAGGGGTTAAACAAAAGGGGGGGGGGGGGGGGGTTAAGGCGGCCTCAGGGGGAGGGTTACAACCGCCGTTATACCAGGAGTCCGCCACGACGGCGTGCCTCACGAGTAGACGGTCGTTTTGGCGCGTAAGAACCCCAGAATTTGATTCATCTAATTTCAGAATCCCGGGGCTCTGCCGAACGACATTTTGGTGTGGAGAAGGGAGTGAATTGGACCGGTGATCGCGCACTGACCCTGTTGATGTTCTTCGTGGTGAGGAAAGGCTTGGCCAACGAGAAGAACACGTTGAACACCGACGGCTGGTACACCACGTGCACGGCCTTGAACCGTGCCGGCAGGCAGTCCTGTTGACATAGAAACAATAAGAAAAAAGAGAGAACATTACTCAGAAACAATTAAATATGAAGTCTTTATAAAAGAAATTCAACCCCTGAAAGAAAGAAGAAAAACTTAATTTCCATCGCATTTCCCCACGCCCTCTGCGGCAGTTCTCGCGCAAGTATTAATTTCAGACTGAATCCAAGCCAAGTAGCCAAGTGGTGCTCCGGAGATGAAGACTTGGATTGATGGAAGAGAAGAATTTAGCAGAAAGGAATTTGGCGGAAGAAAAATTTACTTATTGAAAAGGCGGCCAGCCCGTGTGAGGCAGCTATCGTCGTTCGCGTCCGCAGCGCATTTTTCATTTTTTGGTCTGTACACTAATCGGTGGAATACAAGAAAATATCATGGTGCCGCAAGGCGCCGCCTTTCACATTTCAAACAGTCTTCATTTCTTGGCAGTTGGCCCAGATCCGATGGGCGATGTGTACACGTTTGACCACGCAGGCGTTGCTCTTTGCACCGTCTGGTCAACAAGTATATTTCTTCGTCTTTCTGGAGTTTTACGTGCGAGAACCAGTTCTGATTATGAGGCACGCCGTAGCGGAGGACTCCGGATTAATTTTAACCACCTGGGGTTCTTTAACGTGCACTACAACGCAAGCACCCAGGCGTTTTTTTTTGCATTTCGCCTCCATCGAAATGCGGCCGCCGCGGCCGGAATTTGATCCCGTGATCTCGTGCTCAGCAGCGCAACGCCTTAGCTGGCTGAGCCACCGCGGCGGGTGACAATTATCATTCCAAGTCTTAAACAGAACATTAAATAGCAACGGTTAAGTCAGTTTTGACTGGCAAATTGTTGTTTTCAATACTCTGTTTTTATTCATTTGGTAGGAAAATGTCGATAACTGTAGTAGAGAAAGCCAATACCAAACTTCCCTATCATTAATTTCGCGGCGAAAAACCCCATTGTCGTATTTTCTCGTACTTGGGCAGTTTTGACGCAAAATAATTTGTTGACACCATAGCTAGATTGAATATTTGCTTTTTTAAATTACAGTGTATAGTTCTTCAGTGCCGATAAACAGTTAACTAGACCCGAACAGACATTCTCAACATCCATGACATCACGGAAAACTTGTGCGGGAACTCGTGGTGGCGTCGTGCCAACCACCTTTCTTTCTTTTCTTTTTTTTTTTCTTTTAGATATTTTCTCGTTTACCAAGCCTCTTCACACGGTAAGTGCAGGCTTCTCTCTATGGCAGACGTCTGAGTAATGCGACTCGAATTACTGTTCCCGTTTAGCATCTCTTTAATTGGTATTGCTAGCGTATCATACATGCGCTGCAATGAATCTGATACCTCCAAATTCTGATTGTAACGTTTTTATACGCTTGAGCCAGTGTTTAGTTCTCCATTGTTTGGCAAACTAATTTCTAATTAATTATTTACTGTACTAATTAGGTGACAATTCAGATGCGATTTTTTTTTGTACAATTGAACTCTCCATGGCCAGATAAAGGTGAAGAAGTTCCTTCTTGGTGTGAAACTTTGTTTAGGCATTACAAAATTATCTTTCCCGAGCACGACTTGATAAGCTATATAGTTGGCTCGACATACTATAAGGTGCAGGAAAGACGAGGACACCGAGAGAGCCGCGAGCACCACGCGGATCGTGGAAAGAGCTGACGCCACGAGCATATTCCTTCTATATATATAGACTCGCCTGCAACAGGTCGATGGTCTTGCGGACCTGCGAGATGGGGAAGGCGAGCAGGTGCTGCAGCCCCCAGCCGCGGCAGTCCAGGATGCAGACGAGCCCTTTGACCTGCACCGCGGGGTCAAGGCAGATGTCCTCCAGGCACAGCATGTTGGCCTTGCGCAGCTGGTAGTAGTCGTAATCGCACGGCTTCCAGCAGCCTGCAGTAGGGACGAGACACGTATCACCACCACCATAATTACCAACACGCATCGAATCATGTAAAGCAACCTTTTTTTTTTAACGCGACAGCGTTAAGGACCCCGTGTCGCAGAAAATCCGGTGTCGGCGTCGGTCTCGGCGTCGGCTTCCGCGGCCAAGAATTCACCCTGAACCACCCCGACAACGCAGGCCCCCCACGTGACGCAGAGGCACTGGTGAACTAATTGAATTTCTCAAAGTGAAATGCGTCAGAAAAATCATAAAGTACGACTTACCCACAACCCACAGGTATGACAGCGTCGGGTTGTAATTTGAATATACGTGATAACATAATTCTGTCACGCGGGAACTCAAAACACAAACCCCTTTTCCGGCATTTATACCATTCATACAGCGGCGCGCCCCGGTCCACGGCCGCCTGGATCGACGCGCGCGGCAAGGCGGCCGTGCCCGGTCGGCGTTCCTTGCAAAAACACCATCCAGATGGCGCTCGCCTCCACAGCAGCGGCGCGCCGAGGCGAAGGTGCAGAAAAGAGAAAGCTGCAGTTGCCGGGAAGCCTGACAAACAGTCAGGGATCTTTGAATGCTATCGCGTTCCACTCTTAAAGGCGAAGCTTAGGCGTCCTCCAATTTTTTAAATGCAATATATGACTCCATGCAAACTTTATATTTCACTTTGTTTAGAAATGAGCAAATATTCAACATTCGATTCGATATTTGTTGCTTTTTTCGGAGATTTCTATTCGGTTCTATTCGGAAAGTGCGCGCAACGTGGTCAACGAGCCATGTAAAACACGTTTCTCGTTTGCATGGAAAGATCCGACGGACGACGGTGTTCGTGGACTGCGACATTGTCAGAGAATGTTTGTAAGAAGTAAGCGCAAGGAGGTCGGTCTGGGGATGCACTCCTTGTACCAGTTGTATTCGATCTGCGCTGAGGAAATAGGAAGACGAGGGATGTACGAGTTTCCCGGATGGAGACGAGGACAGAGGCGCATTGTCTAGAAATGAGAAAATATATGATATTCGATTCAGTATTTGTTGTTCCTTTTTTTTCGAAGATTTCTATTTGATTATGTTCGGAAAGTTCGCTATTGGAACACCCCTAATAAGTATACGATTCAGATTCTACAATTTAAACTTATGCTCCTTAGAAAAAGAAGCCCTTCACGGATGTTCTGAAAGCTAGAGTTGGTCACGCAGGAGATCCAAATAAAATATTGTCAGTAAACGGCTGGTTATGAATGCAGTCAACGCCTGGTAACGAGGGTTCAAGAGATAGGGAATATCGTGCACAGCTTTAGAGACGTGGCAGCACACAGGCAGCAGTTTCAGTACGGACGAGTGAAGAGATCGATATTTGCTATATATAACCAGAATTTTTGTAAATCAGTCTGAATTTCGGGTTAAACTGAGTTAAACATAGTCAACAGCTAACGTAAACAGGAACGTTGACTTAAATTTCAATTCTTAAGTATTACGTGCCAGAACCATGACATGATTATGAGCTATCTACGCCGTAGTGGGGGACTACAGAACAATTTTGGCCACATGTGGTTTTTTAACATGCACCCAATGCATGGTACACTGGTGTTTTTTGTATTTCGCTCCCAGCGAAGTGCGGCCGCGGCGACCGGTATTCGATCCCGCGCCCTCGGGCTTAGCAGCGCAATGCAAATGCTACTACGCCATCACGGCGGGTACAGGAACGATGACTCGAAAGCAGAGAACCTAAGTCCACGGCAGCTTGCGTCACAGAGTCTCAATACAGAGATTAAAACAAATCTAGTTCTTGCGGTTGCAGCAGTTGTCAGTGGGCCGGTTAAATTAGGATTGCAATGATTGCTAAGTATGAATGTAGAATACAAGTTTGTCCAAACATTGTCATTGCGGCTTCGAACGTCATTGTGGCTTCTTTTATTGGTTTTATTCTTATCAAATTACCACTTAACACAGGTTATTATGTTGCTGGCTAATTTAATCTCGAAAAATTATTGCCATTATTTAGGCGCCGTGTTCCGCCATTCAATTATTTCCGGAGATTTTCAGATGTAAATATCGCTTAGAAAATTTTGCGTAATATGTACATTGCCACCAAACTGTTGCCCTCCAAATGTTACCGAAGTTAAGCAGCACACGCGGTGTGTAACATAATTTATTATTTCGTGTAATAAAATTGTGTGATAAACTGATATTACCAGCTCCACAATAATTTCGAGCACCTCTGATTCTTTACAGCGTGGCCTAAAATACAAGTTCCCGAGCGTCTTATGCATTCCACCTCGATCAGTACGCGTGGCACCAAAACCCGGATTCGACCCCGCGACCTCGAGGCTCAGTGGCGGTCCAAATTTGTGCGAGCACTGACGTAAGCGCCACGACAGAGTTTGATAGGAAGTTGGTCGCATACGTATAGTAGTAAAACGATTCCGCCTTAAACAAAAACAGGACACGAACGGCCCACCCGTCTGCTCGCAAACCAAAACCGGCTGTGCTCCTCTTGCACGATTGCTTGCTTGATAACTTCTTGCGTTCGCCCGGAAGCGAATCCGGGCAGGAACGATCTACTGGCTGTGCAACTTGCTCCGGAGCCGTTTTCCCCGACAGAATCACATTGCGGAAGTACAACAACGGTGCGGGCAATTTCGTTTCCGCTGCCGGAGAGGGCGCAAGAGTGCGAACAGAACGTTTGTGATGCAACTCCGCTGATTAAGAAAGAGAGAGAGAGAGAGAACTTCTTAGCAACCCCTGAAATAGGCGGTAACTGACTCGTAAGGGGTCGGGAAAGTAATATACATACCCATTATAGTAACCCGACTAACTTGAGTATAGGGTATATAAACGCAAGCTGTCAACGTACTGCGTTGTGCAAGCGTTAACCAACGAAGTGTTGTCGTTATAACCAAAACGTTGGCGTTAAACCAACGAAGTTGGACTCGCGCGACCATCCCAAGCGACGGACGATTTCCAGGACGAATCCTGGAAGTCAGCGGAGTGTCCGCATACGGAAAGAAGGGTGAGAAGGATGGACGACAAAAGCCGTGGCTTTCGGTGTATGTAACAACAGCTATATGCGAAGACCACTGAACCTCTCACCCAAGTTGGTGAGAGGTTCATTGAAAAACGGCGCATACCCAGTGCATGCGTAGCGCAGCCTGATAAAGCGTCGGGTTCCTATATCATTGAGGAGACCTTGTGACCTGGGTTCGATTCCGCTCAGCATCGGAGAAACTTAAGGGATCTTTTTCGTCATTGTAGAGCGACACATTCCAAGTAGTTCGTGTCAAAGGCGTTCATTGAAGGGCACATAACCAGTGACCCCGGTAGGCGGGAAAATGGTTAGATACAAACACAGATAGATAGCAACCGGAAAGAGCGTGAAGTGCACTAAGAATGCTGACGCGTTAAAAGTTAAATCCCAAAACACGACGTATTGTTCTTCATGCGTTCATGATGGCCGCACTGGCCGCGCCGGTCATGAACGTTCGAAGCACCGTAGTTCGAAGAAAGCCACCCTCGCATTTCGTGGGAAAGGGCGGCTTGCGAGCACCTCCTCTCCCACAACTATTAGATACGTCATCGCGGACGTCATGAATGCGTCGTTTTGTTTTGCTTGTGATTTATTGGTAATAGGATGCCCGGCAACCACCAGCGGAGGAAGCGGCGCTGGCGCGGCGCGTTGGCATGCGACCATGGGCAATTTCGACGTCCGAATGGAGCTATGGAGTCTCCGCACCTTTTCAGTTCACGACAGGCATACGCGTATCAGTGCAACATAGTAAAAGAAGTGTGCGCAAGATCGATGACGAGTATCGTTGCGGGAAAAGATAAGCCCCAAATGCGGTTAAAATTGTTGAGGGCGTGTTTTAAACGTGCATGTCTATTATCACACTACCAGAGTAATTTAACGTAGCCAGGAGCGGTGCTGTTGCACGTCTTCCTGTGGGCCGACTTCGTGATATTAGGAGGCTTTGCTGTCACCTGCCAGAATTTAAAATCGAGAGGGCGTGTCGGTTTATCAACGATACACCTAGATAGCGGAAGAGCTGACTAATCGAATTCATCCCGATTTGAGTGAATAAGCCGTCGGTCCACATTTGGTTTGTCAGAAGGCGTAGATGGTATATTGGCCTGATCGACCGGTGGTGTTATGCAAATCAATGGTGTCATGTGCCCCGTGGAAGTGCCTTCCGCCCTACCAATTATGTCCGTCGTTTAAAATCCTTCTTACGATAGCCATTTCGCTGACAAAGCTCTTCGGGGTCTCGCGACTGGCCGCCTTTAGTACGTCGCCGGTGTTCGTGATTATCCTACAATTGAACGGCGTTGACCAATGAGGAAGAATTTTAGCGCTCACGAAGTGGCCCGTACACGTAATCCTGGCACCCCTGACTTCATCGCAAGCTTCCACAACCCGGCGTGTTATTGCCAATGCAGAGTACAGGAAGCTATATATTTATACTCGTTACATGCACGGCCGAGTTGGGACGTGACAGAGGACGGCGTTCCCGAACACGTTTTCCTCCGCGCCGCCTATAAGTACCTCCGGTTTGGCGGTTATCTTCATCGGAACCATTCGTTTTTCCTTCGGCAAAGCGGTTATACCAACCGCATCGGTTATGCCAAACCGCCAAGCGGTTATGCCAAACAAACAAGCATCGGCGGCGGATATACCAGCCACGCCGCCTGTTCCGTTCGCCACAAGTACTTCCGCCTGGCAGTGTCTCGTTTTCCCGTTATCTTTTTTTTTTTTCATGCGAAAGCATTATATGTCCCATTACGCAATAATCCGGCATCGTCGGCGTGACCGAGCGATGGTACCAAAAATGGCTGACGACGCAAAGGGTAAGAACACGTCAAAAATTCTCGGATTGACGTCAAATTTCTCTGGGAGGATCCTGCAAACAAAATAAATTAATGTCTTTGAAAAGAAAATATGGTACATTTCGGTCTGAGTGAGACTCGAATCCAGGCCACCGGGGGGCGAGCATGCCCATCCCCCCCCCCCCCCCCCTTCCCCGGAACGCCACGGCGGCTCCACGCGTTCTGGTTTACTAAAGGTGTGCTTACTGTGGGCGCCATTGCACACGTCGCGTCGCAGCCATCTGGCTGACTAAAGGTGTGGCCTAGTCCGCGCGTCATTGGACACGTGACGGCGCAGACAATGGGCAGGAGGAGGCGCCACGCCATGAGTGTATAAAATAAGCGCGTTCACGACGTTCCGAGGTCTACAAACGGTATTAACGCTTTCCCATTCCCACACGTAAGCAGTCTTAAGTGCATCTGCCGATCTTGACGAACCGTCCCGCTCATTCAGTGGTGCCGGAGCCAGCTCGGCGTCCTGGCTTCCGCTGCTGACATGAGCGCTGTGGCCACATACACTAGCGTCACCTGTTAATGAGCTGTATGCACACCACACCATGGTGCACACATTTGTCTCGGTAGACGCATGCACGGCGGCGGAGGAGGCGCATTTCTACAAACTTGTGCTATAAATACGGGATTTATATGCTGTATGAATACGACTCCACTACTGATTGGCATAATATCCACAACTTGAACGTGGGCCCTAAAAGTGAAAATTACATATTTAATTGGTCGGACTTTGTTAACTAACTAGCATGACACTGTCACTTGTCGTGCAAGTAATGCCTGCCTCTTCAAGAAAGCCAGCTGACGTGTGACCGAATTGTGATCTCTGTCATAACATATTCTTAAAGCCTGTTTTAAATGCAGTGAATGGTCCCGGAATTATTTTGACCAGCCGAGTTTCCTGAAGCGGTGCACCTAAATATAAGTAGACGACGTTTTTTGAGTTTCGCCCCCATCGAAATGCTGCAGCCGGGATCGGGAACCGAACCGGCGACCTCGAGCTCAGCAGCGCATCGCCATCATCAAATATACCACCACGGCGGGTACCAAGTTTCGAGAACTTTTAGCACGTCGAAACGGGCAGAATACGAGAAAATATCTTCACGTATGTGACGCCTCACCGATGCATCAGCGATGTTGTTTCGGCACGAAGTTAAAAAAAAAAAGTGAAGTTGGTCTTTCATTTTCTTCTCTATAGAAGAAAATCATTCGCTGCCAAATGAAGCGGGGAAAATAAAGTTATCAAGGAATAACACCAGTCTAAAGTGATTTGGTGTTGCTCTTTAGTGTGCTTTTAACGACTACATAGTGGGCTTCCTACGACATAGTAGGGAGCCTACATACAAGTGCTGTCTTAGGGTGGTCACAACACCAAAATGTTAACAGATATTTGCCACCAAAGTTGGCGAGCAGCCATTTTGGTAATTAATCTTGCTGGAAGTTGCGGCGCATTCCTGTCTTCTGTCTTTTTTTTTATGCTCTGGCATCTGCCCATGTTGGCAGGTGATTTAATAAATTTATTTCAATTAGTTTTATAGCTATGCGGCGCAGTAAACCTGCACGCACCTTCAATATATATTGTTGCTATATATGTTTCATAGCATGTATGAAACACACATGCTATCTATGTATGTTTCATCCGACCACAAGAACTGGCATGACGTACTGCCTTTTATCACGTACGCTTTCAACACCGCTAAGCACGAGACTACCGGCTATAGTCCTTTCTTCTTGCTGTTCGCACGGCCACCCCGGTACACATGCAAGCGACACCGTTTTCCCGTTCTGTAGTCACGAAAATCCCACTGTCGCCAAGACCCTCTGCCTTGCCGAAGAGGCGCCTCGTATTGCTCGTTTACGCACTTTGGTAGCGCAGGACAGATCAAAAGCACGCTACGACATTCGCCACCATCCGGTAACCAATCTCCCTGGTGATTTAGTGTGGCTGTGGACTCCTGTACGGAAACGCGGGTTATGCCAAAAGCTTTTGGCCACCTACGATGGACCGTTTGTTATGCTTAACAGATTCACGGAGGTCACCTAAAACATAGCTCACCTCACAGCGAGTGGCAGGAGAGCTGCCAAGACCCAAGTGATCTATGTCGCCCGCTGAAATTGTTCACGTCAAGATGACTGGATTGACTCGCCCGGCGGGCTTCGTCTGCGACGAGAGGAATGTTGCACGTACGCGTGATGGAGGAAAACGATGACCAGTGAACGTGCTTGCGGTCCCGGGTTGGAAAAGAGGAAGATGCTGAGTTCATCAACCAGCTGACCGCTCTTGCGCTCACCTTCGCGACCTACAGTAAACGGCCCCCTTCAACCGGAAATGGATAAACGGTATCCGCGCGTAACAATATGTTGCCTTCTTTTATTTTGACCCATGAAATTTATTTCTATTCAATTGTATGTCGCCAGAACATATTAAGCAACAATTACAGAGCATGGTGGGGTGCTCTTAGTAGCCTTATTTCACATCAAGAATGCGAAGTGTTGAGCTCTGTCGTTGCCCTCCACTCGCACGTAGGCTGTTTTTCGAAGTGTGCGTTAATAAAAACTGTGCTTACTAGTCTGTTGAACTATAAGGTAAACGTGTCGTGTACTACGCTCACATGTGCTATACGTCTTTGGCGGCTAAAGCCGAAGTTCAGTTAAATATATATATATATATATATATATATATATATATATATATATATATATATATATATATTGCTTTCACGTCACCAAAGGGTGCGCCAAACGTGGTCTGTCTGGCTGATTTTCTGACATTTCGTGGCCCCCATCGTATAATTTATTCAAAATTTTCACCTCCCCCCTACTCCAACCAGCTGGCAGCGGCAAGTACAGTACCCTTACAAAGGCTGTCATCACTATAAAACAAGACTTGCAAGACTTGCATGTATAGGCTCCCTATTAGATAGCAGGGAGCCTACATAGGCTTCCTCCGAGATAAATAATAATGTCGATCCCTAGAGTTAATGAGCAGCAACATAAGAAGGCTTTGTTAAATGCGAAGCATTTCTTGGCGAACATTTGCTACTTTGACCGTATCTATCTAGCCGCCTACGACTGTGTGCTCTCATGGTCGTTTCGTTAACTTGGTATGTACCAAAATTGACACACTATGACAAGAGTATACGACGAACATAAATTATATGTCATGACATGAATATGATGACATGCGTGTCATGTAGGTCATGACAAAGACCCAGCGAAAAAGTTTAACACTCAAAAACCACTCAAATGGGTTCTGACGTGGGTACTAAGTGAAGGAAACACTACAGGATGTTGGTAGAAGTACCATGGTAAATGTTTTACCATGGTAAATGGTACCAGGGTAAATGTTTTGGCGAAG
This sequence comes from Dermacentor silvarum, assembly GCF_013339745.2. Taxonomy (NCBI): domain Eukaryota; kingdom Metazoa; phylum Arthropoda; class Arachnida; order Ixodida; family Ixodidae; genus Dermacentor; species Dermacentor silvarum. The sequence goes on along the minus strand of NC_051157.2, from coordinate 115,266,555 downwards.
TAACATTTGTGTTGATAAATTACTGGCTTTTTGGCGCTTCACATTACTGGCGCTTCAAAGCATTACATGCGGGCAAGGTTTCAAAGGGAACAGCCATATACGGGCAACGTTTAAAGTATTCGATATAATTACAGGAGGCTTAAACTTTTATTGCAATTGTTCGAAAGAAACGGCTTCGCTGGAAATCGGATTGTAATTCTCCAAGGTCGCACACAAATGCTGTCGTTTTTTCTTGTGCGTATTGCAAGTAATTTATGTTGATTGTACTTGGTAGCCCATAACCTCGACAATATTTAAATAGCGATACTTTTATGCTGTAGACTTAAACACCAAGTACAATTCCTGGTCTAATTATTAAAATTGTAGCAAATGTGCATTTCTTATGTGCGCTGTACTGCTGCTACTGGGCGACATCAGGGACCTCTATGAGGCACTAATTACCTTTTGTCCCTGTATCACCTTTAACCTCCCTACCTTTCCCTTCTCGTTTCTCTCTCTATTGAGATTTTATATAGTTGCAAGAAATTAATGCAAATTGAAGTCATCTTTTGGGCCCCCATGGTATCACCATGTGTGATTCATAAATAGGTCTGTTAAATATAAAAATAACGGACAGACGCATTTCCAGGCTCTCTGAATTATTCGAATAGTAATTTGCAGTATCTATATATACTATCTATCATATCTATCTATATATATATATATATATATATATATATATATATATATATATATATATATATATATGTTAAATATAAAAATAACAGACAGACGCATTTCCAGGCTCTCTGAATTATTCGAATTTGCAGTATATATATATATATATATATATATATATATATATATATAGAGAGAGAGAGAGAGAGAGAGAGAGATAAAGGGGTCAGATCGTTTGCGGTCTGACCCCCCCCCCACTCGAGAAATAGCTGGTACGCCATTGACTGCCACGCACGAACCAACATAAAGGCCGGTACATAATTTCGAAAGATCAAATCGCTGCTATTCCCTGTCTTCCATATAGCTCATGCAGCGTTCTACCGAGCGAACCCAATCGTCCCGGACTTTACGGGACTGTCCCGCAATTTACGACAAAGGTCGCGGTGCCCGCACTGGACTGTATCGGGATAAATACAAGGTGTTCCAGCGCACACTTTCAAAAAAAAAATTTTTTTTAATGGCCTGTGGCAGATAGCACAATTCTAGTCAATGAGCGGGTCTACTCGAAGAGGGGGGCATTACTTGCCCAAAAAATGTAAATTCATAATCGACTAATTGCCGAAAATTCACTAATTAAAGTTTAACGAATTACCTTAGGGCGCACACTGCAATTTACAAATTCTAACGGGTGAGACTGCAAGGCATATCCACTGGAAAAGAATTATGCGGATGACGTCATTTGCGAGATATGCGCCGTCGAACTTGCGGTAAAAATGCACTGTCGTTCCATTTACGTTTTTAAGCAAACGTCACTTTATGCACTGAAGCACAAAGGTAACTGGAACGCCGATGCACTTCTCCGCAAAGTTTGGGAATTAATATCTCGAAACTGGTGTCATCCTGAGAATTTGTTCCAAGTGAATCCGCCTTACGAACTTTCCGGCTAGGATTTGTAAATTGGAATATGTGCCATAAGATAATTAGTTAAAAACGTAATTAGTGTATATTTGTTAATTGGTCGATTATGCATTTCAATTTATTGTGCAAGTAATGTCTTCTTCTTCGAGTAGACCAACTCATGGACTAGAAGTGTTATCTTTCACAGACATTTTTTTTTGTATAATTTCAATGTGCTCGCTGTATAATTTCAAACACCCGCTATATGCCCTGCCTTTAGGCAACGTGACATTCAGAGCCTGACACTCAGCTCTTCGCAAGCGCCGGTGTGAATATTGATAACGTCGTGCTTGGAACTGTAACAAATAATCCTCAGCTTTGCAGTGACTGATCTTCCTGATCGCGTAGACAACGTTATAGTGAAGGGAGAATTCGTGAAGAGCTTGTCGAGAGGACGACAGAACCCCATAAGTTTGAAATGCGTTACAGCGGAGCTTGACGTCAATATCAGCTGTTTCTTGAATTGTGACAAGTTCCACCATCAGTGGCGGTGCTGACATTTCGTATGGTTCTGTTATCGGCTGAAATAATGTTATGTGTACGCGCGCGTCAGCCTGCAGCACCCTACAGTCTCACTTGGCAAGCCTGTTAGCAATCTTGTAATCACCTTACGTATATAAGGTGACGGAATAATGTCATTGGCTACTTAATTTTAGCAAGGTTAAGGGCCGTATAAGCCAGCAATTACAGTAATGTCACTCGTTTCTAAAACTTTGTCTCCAGTTTAATGATTGTTCGTCAAATGGCTCAGTCGTATGCAAACAGTGATATTTGAGATTTGACAAGAAGGATGCCCACAGCGGGTCATTAAAAGAAACACTACGATATTTGCCGATACAAACCGTAAGAACAACAAAGTGCGGTATTCTAAGGTAAGTGAGGAGTCTACCAATTCCTTAATTGCCACACCAAAACGCACTTTCGCTTTTTGTTTGCTTGCGTTCTTAATTACTTAAGCTGACTTACATCGTGCAGGTCAACCCCGCTTTTGCTTTCCTTCTCCGCAATTCTTAGCAATAGCGACTCGCGGCGAGCAAAACAAAGCCTCGACAAAATACTACAGGATCACCGAAACGATGAAGCCGTTAGGAGATCAGTAATACCATAGAATAAAGAACCACTTTGTAACAGAGCTGCCCGGAGAAAAGGGACTCGGTGCGGACGAAGAGGCAAGGGAGAAACGACAGCGCGCCAACCGGAAGCGGTCAAGTCGGATGAGAAACCGGGTCCCTCCGCCCCGGTCAGAGAAGCAGCGTCGCTACTCCTCGCTCTTTTACACATCGCTTTTTTAAGTTCGTGCTGCGCGCTCAGGCAGTGTGGCGCAGGCACGTCGCTCCGCACCCGGGAGAGAAGTAGTAGTCGGCGCGGGGTGTAGCGGAGACCGGAGCAATGCACGCGCGCGCGTGACACGGCCTCGTTTGAAAGCTCAACCGATTCGTGCTTACGATGTACTTTCGCGATGTCCTTTTGTTTTCCCTTTCCCGACGCTTTCTTTCTTTCTGCGTCGTTCTTGGGCAGCGTGAAAGCAGGTATCGAGGTTCCTGTGCCGCGGGCCGCAGCGGAGAAAGCACTGCCGAGAAAGCTCGCTGAGAACCTCCTCGATAATGTTGTCAGAATCGAAGACGACGACGAAGACGGTTATGATGTCGACGACGATGGTTATTATTATGATTTTATGAGCATCCATTTTGAAACGGGTTAGTGGCAATGTAGCCAGAATCGAAGACGACGACGACGGTTATGATGGTGACGACGATGGTTGTTGTGATGATTGTATGAACATCCGTTTTGAAACGGGTTCGTGGCCCATGCATTTTAACTATTTATAAATGCTTCTATAGATTAAGCTAAATTATGAAAGGAAAAGTTGTCATCTAGCCGACAGTAGCACGAAACTATACAGCGTCGTGCTATAGCTTCGCTCTAGCGTCGGGTGGATAACAATTCCACATTTATTGTTCGATGGATACTCTGACATCCTAGCACAATATGATCAACGCTTTTCGTAAAGTGAATTAAAGCTTTCCTAAGCCTTTTGGCGTACCGATTCAATTTCAAGCAAAACAAATCTGCACGATTGAATTTAAACATAATTCGATTCTGAGCGCCATCCTCTGAAATTTTGGCGAAGAAAAAGCACCCCTAATGCCAGGTTAGCACAGAAGTTAATTAAAAATTAAATTATGTGGTTGTACCTTCCAGTATTTACTATACGGGAAGTTACATTGTACTATTGTACTAAACGTATGTACTTTCCACTTGGCTCAAAGGCATCCAGGAAGGTTACTAGGGTGCCGGGTATTTTATAAATGTACGCATGATCGATCTTGCTCACGAACTTGAATGTCCGCAATCCCAAAACCTAACCCCTCCCACATTTCATCTATATACAGCCAAAGCCAAAGGATGATCGTATCCAAAGTCAGAAGTAAGCAACAAACTGCACGAAAGAGACGCGCTCAACTCAGCCGCTCTCGCTTCTCAGAGAGAGAGGGAGAGTTTAATGGAAACTGAAGACGTCAGTCCTCCTGTATGCGATGCTTTCTAATTCAGACGAGATGTGTGAATTTTCCGTAAAGGTTACGAATTTGGGCTGGTTCTACAATTTTACGAATACTGCGTCATGCTTAAAAAAAATTATGTTCGCGAGAAATTTTCTATCCTTTTCAGTCACGATGTCTCTATATGGAGACTCAACGAACTTACTTTTCAACTATTCCAAGTGATGACAAGGAAAAGCTTGAACAGAGTGCTGGATGTAAATGTCACCAATTGCTAACGAACAGTGTCATAAGCCGCTTTAGTACGGACAGTAATGCAAACTATAATTGCATTTTAGGAGATACACTACCACGTTTGGCGAGAAGTGCAACCTGTTGCTCTGTATTACTACTGGTAATTTATGTCCTTTCTTGCATCAGAAGGCTCTAAACTCAAATATAATCGACACACCTTACTGAAACAAATATTTCTGCTCTTTTCATGATATAACTCATCTATCAAAGCTCAATACACGTGATCAAACATTTTTTTATAATTATGGTTGGCCTGGCGTGATTAATATATTCATGCTACCGGCTCAACATATTGTTTCTGCCAATGTTTGAGCAGTTTTTATTGAAAATATAAGCAAATGTGTAAGTCTTTAGAACACTCAGTCAAAATTCGTGACTGCAGATGCTAAAGGTGTTGTAAAGTGGGGCAACGCAAGGTTAGGAAAACATGCGTGCACAAAATTGCGTATAAACCATCGACGATGACTGCCAATGTAAGGGTATAGCCGAATGCTTCTAGAAAGCTATTCGCTTCATTAAAGTGACGTTCCTATACATCGCATCACTTATAAACTTCAAATTTCGTGCACACTGTGACGTGCTAGCGATAAACACCTCCAGATTTCTGTTAGATACCTCAAAAGGGAGTGAAATACGTCTATAATGCTACTGTCGAACCCGGATGTATCGAATCTGAAGGGGATCACAAAAAAGTTCGATATATGGGTAATTCGATATATAAAAAAATATTGTAAAACATTTTCGAGGGAATTTTACCGCTGTTCGTTAAACACAATAATTCGCTATATGCGGGTTCGATATATGCGGGTTCGAATGTATAAAGAAATGCGTGAACGATGGTGGGATTTAACTTGTGTCTTCCAGCATAGCAGCCCGATGCTGTAACAGTTAGATCACGATCTCTCTCTCTCTCTTTTTTTTTTTACATAGTCACACGCATGCTTCTATTGTACCAAAGTAGTGTTTTGAAACATCTGACGTCACGTGCCAGTTTCTCACATTCTTGCCTCGTGACATCTCATGCTCGAGGGACTATGAGTGAGAGGACACCCCACCGCATGGAAATGGGAGGCAGCGCTGTCCAGCTCCGACTCGACGGACCAGCTCGAACTGGTCGACCGAGCGAGACGGGTGGTTCCTGGACCACCCACTGCATAGCGGAGGAGCTACCTACGCTCGCTTCGCTCGCGTGCTGTTCTGTGTAAAGGTTATTCTCTCTCTCTCCCTCTGAAGCGCTGTGTTCGAATGCACTGGCTTAGGGATCAGCCAGATCAGCCCACCAAAACGGTTGGATACAAGGAAATAGAAGTTCTGATAAAACGAAGAAAGCTATTCGCTAAAAAAAAACTAATATGTATATATAATTCTGCCTGCTCCGCTCTCTTCTGGCAGCGTAAGACGCCATGCAAGAGCATACCAGTTGGGGAATACTTGTTTCTAAGAAGTTTATACAAGGAAGTCACTGATGCAGGCGAAATCGGCGATAGCAAAAGTCGCTGAACAAGCCACTGTGACCTCTCTTCTCAGTGAGATGTGTTCGGAAAGTATAAAAGGTTTCCCCCACACAAACCTATCCTGAGGACGAATATGGGCCTCCCTTCGGGGTCCTTGTGGGGCAGGCGCATCTGGCCGTTCGCCTGGTAAACGTGTCGCAGCTTGGAAGGCCGCAGTCCCTGGAAGATCTCGGGTGACTCGCGCCGGTGCCGGTAGTAGTTGCGTATGGTGCGGTAGGCCACCTCCACCTTGAACTTCTTGGTGCGGAGGAAGCGCAGCAGGAACTCGTCATCCATGCGGGAATGCAGGCTCGTCTCGCCTGCGCGGCACGCGGTGTATATAATTGATTACAGTTGACTGAAGTTCAAGTGACGCTATATCATAGTGACGCCTATCTCGTAATACAGCTTTAAAGCTAAACCACATAAGGCCAACAGACAATGAAGCCAAGGAAAGCATCGGGGAAATTAAGTGTAGTTGAAGTTGGAACGCATAAAATAATGAAGAAGAGGGAAATGAAAGTGAACGAAAAGATAACTTGTCGCTGGCGGGAGCCGAACCCGCAGCCTCCGCATTACGCGTGCGTTGCACTACCAATTGTGCTACGGCGACGGCTATCAATTCGTCCACTTATGTTTACTAGATCTAGCCCTAGGTGTGTCAGCCAGCGCCACTCAGTTCACTTTCATTTCCCTTTTCTTCATTATTTTCTACATTCCCTTTCTTGATAGGTAACTTTCTGCTTTCCTTGTGGAGAACCAAGGTAGCTGTGGAATCTTTGTAGATATTTGCCAAGATATTCACGTATGCCTCCTGTACTCCTTGATTACGCAATGCCTCTTTGACTGCTGGTATCTCCACTAAATCAAATGCCTTTTCATAATCTATGAAAGCCATATAGAGAGGTTGATTGTACTCCGCAGATTTCTCGATTACCCGATTGATAACATGGATATGATCCATCGTAGAATATCCCTTCCTGAAGCCAGCCTGTTCTCTTTGTTGACTGAAGTCAAGTGTTGCCCTGATTCTATTGGAAATTATCTTGGTGAATATTTTATGCAATATTTAAAGCAAGCTAATAGGCCTATAATTCTTCAATTCTTTAACGTCTCCCTTCTTATGGATTAGTATAATGTTGGCGTTCTTCCAGCTTTCTGGTACACTTGAAGTCGTGAGGCATTGCGTATAAAGGTCCGCAAGCTTTTCAAGCATAATATCCCCTCCATCTTTAATTAAATCGACTGTTATTCCATCTTCTCCTGCCGCTTTTCCCCGGGACATGTCTTTCAAGGCCCTTCTATCTTCATCGCTATAGTTATAGAAGGAGCCTCTGTATATCCTGTTCTTCGTCGCCACTATAGTACAGTATGTACTCACCCTGTAATAGATTGCGCAGCTTGACGAGGCACAGGTCCCTCTTGCGCGCGTCCTCGCCGAGTTCCTCGGCGGCCACCTTCTGGAGCTCCTCGGGCAGCGTCCCGCCGCCGCCGAGGCCGCCATCTTGGTTAGGGGGCGCCAGGATCCGAGTGGCCGCCATGCGAACGCGCTGCCTGCCTCCGCTGCTGCGCGCGCAAACGCAACATGGTATGTTTCACAATCGGCTCGACCATACAGCGGCGAGTTTCTCTCATGTCAAGCATTATTGAGCGCAGCTGCACCCGTTTCCGCGGCACCAGCGTCGGCGTTGTACCTCGTAACCGAGCGAGCGAGCACAGCGAAGGATGAAAGCGAACGCGGAGCGCAGCGGGAGGTGAAAGACGGCGATAGCGAAGAGAGCGCGATGAGCAAAGCGGAGGAGGCGAGTGTGGCGGAAGGGTGAGGAGGAAAGCGGAGTGCCGGCGGCGACCCGGCATGCGGCGAGCGCGGATACAAAGCGCTGGCGTGGGGTTCGGACCAACTGCGCATGCGCTGCTTCGCCTGCGCCGCCACCGCCGATAGAGAATGCGCTCTGCTCGAGCCACGCGTTCCCGTGTTCACGCTTTCCTTCGGAACAATGAGCGACGCAACCGGTGGAAATGCTTCGTCTGCTGCTGCTGCTGCGAAACGAGCTGCCCGAGCAGAGGCTCAGCGCCACCACCGAGAGGATCATGTCGTTCAGAATGAAATTCTTTGCCACGATATATCGCGAATATTCAAAACACCTAAACAGCTGCACTCAGAATTCGCATTAGGGAGCATCGTAATCGTCGGTGAATTTTTTAGGATCACTCTCCGGGTTTTCTTCGCATGCCCGGAGTAAAGCCGAGTATGGCCTAACTTGCACAATACTAATAATAATAGCAACTACGTTTGTGATGGTGGGATCTTAAGCAGGGTACGACCGGGTGATGTTCCCATTCGGCTGCAGACTCATGCATATCACGAAGGAAGAGGAACATTACTAGTTATTCTCTCGTGGCGAGCTAACGTTTTTGATGCGCTTGGAGCACGAGTCGCGTCGCATAGCAACAATAATTCTCCACTAGAAGTGAGCGCGCGGCCCTTTCCCCCATCTTTTCCTCGTGGTAGCTAGCGCTGTCATGTATGTATGTATGTATGTATGCACGTATGTATGTATGTATGCATTTATGCATGCATGCATGTATGTATGTGTGTGTATGTATGTATGTATGTATGCATGTATGCATGTATGCATGTATGTATGTATGTATGTATGTGTGTGTGTATGTCTGTCTGTATGTGTGTATGTATGTATGTATGTATGTATGTATGTACGTACGTACGTATGTATGTATGCATGTATGTATGTATGTATGTATGTATGTATGTATGTACGTATGTATGTATGTATGTACGTACGTATGTACGTATGTATGTATGTATGCATTTATGCATGCATGTATGTATGTATGTACGTATGTATGTATGTATGCATTTATGCATGCATACATGTATGTATGTGTGTATGTATGTATGTATGTATGTATGTATGTATGTATGTATGTATGTATGCATTTATGCATGCATGCATGCATGTATGTATGTGTGTATGTGTGTGTATGTATGTATGTATGTATGTATGTATGCATGTATGTATGTATGTATGTATGTATGTATGTATTTATGCATGCATGCATGTATGTATGTACGTATGTATGTATGTATGCATTTATGCATGCATGCATGCATGCATGTGTGTGTGTGTGTGTGTGTGTGTGTGTATGTATGTATGTATGTATGTATGTATGTATGTATGTATGTATGTATGTATGTGAGACAGGACGACTCTGCTACGTTTGTCAATTTGCACTGCTCGGGCAGATCATGATCCGAATACTCTGGAAAGTTAGCGGCAGATACCGTCTATAGCTTTTCAATACGTCAAACATAACACGCTTATTTTTTCTAGAATTTAGGGGTTCGGCTATTGCTATTTGTTAAATAACCGCGCTGTTACTTCTTTTTTCAAAACTGACCGTATGAGAAAGTGAACATCCGCTCTCTTGTAAAGGTTACTGTGGTAAAAGTAAAATTATTACTACCGCAAAACTCATTCATTGGGAACTTTCATGATAATTACAATGAAATGAAGACCACATTCATGCCACGTGACCAGACTCCCTGGGATGTGCGGCGCGCGCCGCTTCTGCTTGCAGCTAATGGCGCGTACGCTTCCGGGTCAAGGCCGGGGTTCTCACGTTGGGTGCTAGTTTAGGAGCGTCCTGGATCCTGAGTCTCAGACAGCACGCCGTTGTCATTGCTGCCATGCCCTTATTCGACGCGGCGCTTGCGACTGAAATTGCGCCAGTCTCCACAAAAGAGAGAGAGAGAAGAAAATAAAAAAACACCAGCCACCGTGTATGAAGGATGGACGTAATCGTCAAATATCGGAACATCGCTGCCATTCAGTGAAGTCAAGCTTCCGCACTAGCACATCCACTGTGAATTTGGTCTAATAGTGTTCGTTCTTATAATCGTCCTTACTATCATCCTTATAATCGCTGGAGATTAGGTAAAGGATGTGTAAATTACGAGATTTAACGTCCCAGAAGCTGCACAGCGGGCCATGACCGGCGCTGTACATATATGTGGAGGTCTCCAATGTCTGGAGCTTAAATCATGGTAAACGGGCGTTTTTTTTTTTTTTTTTTTTTTTCATTTCTCTTGGGAGCGGCCAGACGAGGCACGCATGACCGCAGCCGCCAAGGAAGTCTGGCTACTGTTTATAGGCAGTATCCGTTGTTCCGTGCTCGCGCATATAGGAAGCGACGGTGCAGTGCACAACGAAGACTCTCGGAATGTAGCCCAAGGAAGGAAGTGTGGGGACCAACCGTGACGCGCTCTTGCTGGGCACACGTAGACCAACCGCGCTATTGTTCTGCATCTCGGTCTAGTTCCCAGCTGCTTGGCTCAAGGCCTCGCCATGCAGCTGCTCTCAAGGTGCGTCGACTGCCTGCTCTTGACCTCGTCGCAGGCGCCTTGTGCAGCGGTTGAAGGGCGGTTAGCACAGCTTCGTCTTAGAAACGCGCGTGCCTGCTAACTTCGGCGTTGAAGTGAGTGAATTAACTTCATTACGGAGACCAAGCTGCTAATGCCCGAGGGTGAGCGACCACCCTGTTCTAGGTAGCCTCGGCCCTGTGCTGATATAGCCTAGCCTTGTTCACCAGCCGTAGCTGGTCTTCAGGTCTTGGGCTTGTCAGCTGGGCTTCCCACTGGGCTCCTGTTGGCGCTTGGATGGGCGTTGTCCGCGGGCTCTCTTTGCATTCCCAGACCATGTGGTAAGAGGTGTGTTGTGTATTGCAGAATTGGCAGCCTTAAAAATGATATTATTATGGACCAGTTATCTGTCGGATGAAGAGGAAGCTCTTCTAGTGCAGCGGAGGAGTACCGCCAGTGGTAGTCGATGAGACAAGCTAACGAAAACCAATGGAGAAATGTAGTGCGTACCTTCTCTTCACGAACGTTCACAAACTACAGGTGTTTCTCTCTCTTTCTGTCTCTAACTGGGCGTATACTATCAACGTAAGTTCAAACGTGGACAAAATGAAAACGACTATCAGAACGTCTCGTTTTGCGTTTCCAGATTCGCCTGCATTTAAAACTGTGGCCTTATTTTGGGCGCTACATTGCGTACATCCGGGAGTATATACCCCATGCTTATAGAAAATTTGTGCTGAATGCGGGGCTGGGACTGGGTCACCTGCGTTACAACATCGCTCTACGCGAACGCGTCAATTCAAGCATGTTATTCGCCGGGAAACCTCCTTTGTAAAAATATAGTTTTCATTCATTCATTCGTTCGCAACATGCTAGGCGCATAAGCCTCTATTGGAATCTGGCATGCACGCGCCACAGAGCGTTGGAACAAAATACGGCGATCAACTTTTGTCGCTATCGACTACCTACGGCTGACGCGATGCATTAAGATTTTGCATGCACCTTCCAATTATAATTTTCTTTTTTTTTCGTATATTAAAACAGCATGCTTAAGTGAATCGCCGGACCATATTCCCAATGAAAATTTTTTCTTCACCGCTAAAATTTATTTGCATTTTAAGAAGTTTTCTTTATAGTGCGTTAACTTGCCCGCTTAGGCCGTGTGTTCACTGTATACGTTCCCAAGCGCATAAATAAATACATATAGCAAAACAAAAAAATATTATCGGTAAAATGAGCGATGGCAGATTCTTCGCAGGGAATCGTAGGCAGTGATTGCATTCGCAGTGCGGCAAGAATAAAAGCACAACAAAATCGTTTGACGGATCTACTCATTTCGCTCACTTGATGTGATATTATTATTATTATTATTATTATTATTATTATTATTATTATTATTATTATTATTATTATTATTATTATTATTATTATTATTATTATTATTATTATTATTATTATTATTATTATTATTATTATTATTATTATTACAATGCCTTAAGCACTCTTTCGAGCGTTACAAAGGCGGTGGAGGGGGGAAACACGGAAAGCAATACGTCGAACAGCCACTCATACAACGGATCTTATACTACGCAGTTTGACATAGCAGTAAAATAACAACGAAATGATATTGAACAGTGAAGTGGCTGGGTACAACGGAAATGTTTTGTTTCAACCACAATATGCGTAGAAGTATACGGCAGTAAGAAACGCTACGGTGGAAACAATGCATTTAGCAGCCCACAAAACAACTATATCGTCAGTTATGCAAGCAATTTCACTATAGACGGGCTCTATATAAGTCAGATGTATAGAGTCGGCGTCAAAAGTTTGCGGGAAGCAGGATCCAAGAGAAAGCTCAAGATTTCATGAGCCGGGAATGAAGCCACGAAGTCAGATCTGCTTCATGTCTGAGTGCACATTACTAGCGAAGTGTTGTACTGTTTTACTGACTGCACGCTAAAAGTGGGCTGAAAATTCGACTTTTGACGACTTTTGACGGCTTTAGTAAATCAGGAGGGCATTTTTGGATATCTTGGTCTGCGAATATACTGTAGGGTTTTGTTTAACCCTACAAAGCCCAAAGATCCTTCCGCATCAAATAAAACTGAAACAACTTCTTCACATTTATTTCTAGCCATGGGGAGTACATTCGCGCCAAAAAAAGGGAAGGAAATGGTAATTGAATAAAATAATTAGTATCGCAAATTATTAATTAATAATTTCTTTGCTGTACTACCGTCAACTGAATATTCCCACCTACGTATCCAAAACGCCACTATGCGCTTTGCGTTCAGGGCTGTGCGAACAGTGATTTTCGAGACCGCATCAAATACGAATAGAATAGTACCAGAAGCGATTCAAATCGAATATCAAATCCTTTTCGAATAGTTTTGGAATAATGAACAGCCGTTATCACAATTAACATAAAACGATGTTCACAACCCAGTATTTTAAAAGTTAGCAAGTTTCTGTCGTTGCATAGTATGTTAAGAAGCATTGTTTATTAAAAGAACAAATGGAGTATCAGAAGCAAAAAAAAAAAAAAAATGTAGTTTCTTCGCATGCACAGGGCTCTTCAGAGAGGGCGAATGATCGCTGTACAGCCTGTAAAGTGTCGCTACTTAAATGACGTAGCCTGCTGCACTACGCAAGTTCTCATGCTTTATGTATATATTTTAAGCCCGCGGGGGCGAAAACTTACCTCACTTTTTCTCATATATTATGTTTATTTTGGTGCAGTTGACGTTCTGAAATATTCGAAAAGTATTCAAAAAGTATTCGAAAATATTCGCATTTACGAATAGTGACTATTCGATTCGAACAACTGATCGAATAAAATAATATTCCATTCGATATTCGAATGTTTCGAATATTCGCCCACCCCTATCAATTGCGTTATGTTTCCAGCACTTCAGTCGAAATTTTTAGGTATATCAGCGCATCGCAAAATGATACATTGAGGTTTGATTTGTTGGTGAATGGGAAATAAGGGAGCACACGCGACGTTCGAGCAGCGCGCGCGTGTGTGTGCGTCAGCGCGCGTGACGTCACCGGCCGCGTTGAGTTCGTGCCGTGCACGTCAGGATGTCCATAAAAGTACGGCACTGCGTGCAATCGTGCCGGCTGGCGAGCGCTGAAAGGGGTCGACACTGGTCGTCGTCGTCGTCGAAGATCTCGACCACTCTCTCTCGCGTGCCGCCGCCGCCGTGCGCGTTCACTCGCGGTGATGCCGTTTCCTTTTAAAGGTCACCGACCTCGCCGCCGTCGGCTGACATAGACGACGACGACGGCTGCTCGCGGTCCCACCGCGTCACCTGCGTGCGTCGCGTCGCGTCGCGCAGGTGTGTGCGCTCAAGTCATGCGTTCCCAACGCAGTGGCATCTCAAACAGAGACAGTGAAGAGAAATTTTAACCCCGTAACGACCAACGAATGTGATACATATTAGACAAAAGATTCGTCGGCCCTTCCACTCCGTGCAGATGGTTAACCAGCGAAGCTGAAACGTGCGGCGTCGGTGTTCATCACTGGGTTAGTCCCGATGGTTCATTGAAGTATTTCTCATTTATGAGGTTACGCACACGTTAGGCTGCGACGGAGAGAACGACGTCATTGACGGCATGCCCGCAGTCCGCCGTTGTCGCTTGCGTTCGATGTCTCGAGTTTGCTCGGCGGCGTGGTTAGCAGCATTCGCGCGCCCCATTGCCGCTTGCGATTCTTCGAAATTAAACTGCTTCAAAATTAAATCTGTCCGTGACGTAAGGCAATGAATGGCTCATACCCCCGTCACGCGGCCTCCCCATTACGACGATAGAAGAGAAGTGAAATTCTACGCTGGAATGATTAGCGGCAACGGAGCGAGCTGTGAAATTAAACGACGACGAATGCGGGAGCAGTGGCACGAACGCGTGCCGAGGGCGAGCCAACGAGCCATTTAATTGCGGAAGACGACGACGATCGAGCCAATGCTGATGATAATAGTTATTTGTACAGAGGCGATTTCGCCTAGACATATAAAGCTTCGCTTCAAAAATCAAATTGTGGGGACTTGCGCGCCAAACCCACGATATGGGTATGAGTATTGAAATATTAAACAAACAGGAATACGTGATTAGCAGTAGTAGAACAGTTGAACAAGGAATGTCGCTGATGCCAACGTTTCGACAAGGGGACCTCCTGTGTCACTGCCCATCCTTTGACACTCAACCCAAGCTAAACTCTCCAAGCTAAACTCAACCTGGTAGATAGCAGAGCGCTCTCGGAAAAAAAAAATATCCATGGCCTAAGCATTCTTGCATGTAAAAGGCCACAAAAGCCCTTCTGCAGTTCGTGAAGGATACTGGATTATTTGAACGCTTGTGACAGCGGAGATTCCTCTGCGACTGACTCTGCGAATGAGTAACTCTATTATTTTTCTTTTCTCTCCTTATCTATTCTTCCCTTTTCCCCCTTCCCAAGTGTAGGGTAGCCAACCGGACACGTCCTTGGTTAGCCTCCCTACCTTTCCCTCTTCGTCTCTCTCTCTCTGGTGGCGCAAGAGACAACTTTTGTTGAAAGATTGTACGCCATCTGCCACTGATGTGAATTAATTGGAGATGTTGGCATCCTGTAATTGAAATTTTACAAATTATTTAGTGCCTGAATGGAGTGAATAGCTCGAAATTGCCCGTGAAGCGCATCTATGACTGAGTTAAACGCGCAGCTGGTATACATAGCAGCTTTCCATTCTCGCTGCAGCGTGTACTTATTTTTGGGTCGTTGCTGACGCAATCATTCATGCTGATATTGCTTTTCACATTTGTCGATGTCGCTAACCTAAGGACGTCGAACTTCGCTGTCGGCTTCCCATAGTATCTAAATGGATTTCACATCTGTCGCAAGCGAAAGATTCCGCTGACGTTGGTTCCTTGCCGCTTCAAAAAAGCCGTGACAGCGCATCCCCGCCCCCTAAAGGAAAGATCGCTTCCTAAACCAACAACTTCAGTGTGCTCGCGGAGAGGAGCGTACCATAAAAAGCCGAGTTATCGCAAACCCAAAACGAAGAAGGAAGTCGAGTTAGGAGGAGTATAAGAAAAAGAAAATTACTCTCTTCGTGCGCGCCGAAAATACTCACCGAAAACTTTCGCACCTAGTCCAAAATTCGAGCGTGAAGATAAATCTTTGGGATAAACAAATCCAAACAATAAATTATGCTTTCTTTATTCTGGACTATAGCACGGCGCTTGGTCATACGCGCTGCTCTCGTGGTCTGAAATTTACACGGGTGGGTCATATATTTCGATGTTTGCAGAAATACGAACTCATACCGAATACGAGATATTGGCTATAGTTTCGCGGATGGGCTATCTCGCTGGACTTTATACCAAGTGTAGTAGATACGAATACACAGCTATATTCAACACGGTCCCTTGTCCGGTGCTCGGCGGCCATCATCAGGTGTCGCCCAACCCTTGTTGGAGGTTGTTGGAAAAAAAATATTAATGAAATGTATACAAAAATGCTAGATGAAAAACATGTATAGCATGCCTGATTAAATCAAGCAGGCAAGGTGACTAATTGTTACCGCCATATGTTTCAAAGGGGATGTCACTAAATCATCATCAGGTGGCTCACTAGAGCCCATGGGAGCTCTTCGTGTGCATCGCGTAGGTAATGTGAGCTAGTCCTCGAGGGATTGGGGACGTGCGGACGGATGTGCTGCTGCGAGTCTTTGAGGCCTGGGCCTGGGAATTTGTTGAGTTGGTGGATGATCAACTGCGTTAATAGGGAGCGATTTTGGGTTATACGGCTGAGGATGCAGGCATCCTAGTGGCTCATGTTACGAGAAGGCGGGGCCAACGTTCGTCTGCTTCCTTTGTGGTCTTATAGAGTGAGGCGCTTTTGCGTGGCTTGTGTGTTCTTTGCAGCTCGAGTACACGGCGTATCCGACCACAGGCAGGGAGGTACGTCGGGAGATGGAGGCTCGCTGGTTAGATCACAGTGTGACCTCACTTTCCGAAGCGCCCGTGTGGTCAGGCGTTCATTGTATGTCGAATCGGAGGTGGCAGTTTGCGTGAGTGTAGCGTCGGGCTGATGCGTGTATGGGTGCCAGGGAAGATTGCCTTGTTGGAAGGCGCGGCAAGCCTGATTGCTTTCAGTGCTAACTCGACAAGACAGCAGCCAGTAGACAGCACCTACAAATTTGGGGGGGAAGAGGCAAAAAAAATAATTAAGGCTTCGCTCTAAAACGGCCCAAGTCCACGCGAGATTCCCGCGAAATTGTTATTATTGCCACTATACCGCCAACTTGGACTGCAGGGTTTTGCTGCCGACAGACGACATCGGCGCCGCACTTTGGCCTCGAATCCAAAGAAAGCTGGTTAGGCGTTTATAGCGATTAGCATTCTCGGAATACTTCACGCGTTTTCCTGGTCTCATGTGTATATGTCTCTATGCCTCTAACCATTTTCCAGCCAACAACGGCGGCCATCATTTCGATGGGGGCGAAATGCAGAAAAACACCCGTGTACTTAGTTGCACGTTAGAGAACTCCAGGCGGTCCAAATTATTCCGGAGTCCCCCACTATGCGGCGGGCCTCATAATCACATGGTGGTTTTGGCACGTGAACCCCCGTCTGTTCCTCATTTACCAGCCAACCTTGGTCACTAACATCGGGATGCTGTGCTGAGGAAACCGTGTTGGAAACCAACCGTAGAGCCAACTTGGGTCATTGAGTATGTGACTCTGGGTGTGTGCCGGGAATCGAACCAGCGTCATATACAGTCAGACAATCCTGTCTGAATAGATTATATATTCGTACTTCGCGGCGGCGGCGCTAGACGTCGCAACGTGTCTAGAGGGATGCGCGAAAGGAGATCCTGGCTGCATACACGCCTCACAAATGACGCATTTCAGTGGTGGGCCAATACTTTGTATCAATGCTAATCACATTAACGCCGATACTCATCGGGAGATGGGTTCTGTCGTATTTTTTTTCTCCCTCTCTTCTTTATCAAGTACTCTTCAACACTCGGAGCACGATTTCGAATACGAAACGTGCGCCGCTTTTGAGAGTGATCCTGTTTATTTTCTTGCACTTCCAGTAAGTCCCAGAGGTCACACCTTGTCTTCGTTCAACGTCTTGAGTTGGTATAAGCCCGGGATACATGGAGCGAACTTTCTCGACGAACATCACGCGTCAAGTAACGACGCGGCGACACGACGCAGGATGTTCGCTGTGTCGCGATACATGCGGCGAACGCCGCCGCGCGTTGGCCGCCGTGTTGGCGGCGGTCCCGGCCGCCCGCTTCGAACTGAATTTGGCGTTGTTCTTGTAGAATTCACTTCGTTGGTAGTAAATGACTGCGTAAACGGCTTTCGCGTAGTCTCAGGCCGCTGCGACGACAGAGTATTATGCATAACCTTCAGTAGTTTTAGAGATCGCTTCTCGTTTCGAACGCGTCTAAGCCTAACGAAAGATGATGATGATGATGATTTATTGGCATCCCCTTTGAAACGGGGTGGCGACAACTAGTCACCTAGCCTGCTTGATTTAATCAGGTATACTACACATGTTCTTTATCTAGCATTTTTGTATACCTCTCATTATCTTTCTTTTTCAAAAATTTAGCTTGTACCCCTGCCTATGATTTTAAGAGATCAGGTCGTATCCATCTTTTCCCTGCTTTTTTTCCACCAGTACTCTAATCGTCTCTTGCTGATCTCTACGGCTGATCTGTTTATGTTTCCTTCCACTTTAAACCCAAGCGCTTCTGGGAGTTGCACGTTACCTATGGTTCTCGCTGGGTGGATCCCGTCGCATTCCATTAGGATGTGCTGAGTGGTCTCTGGATCTTTACTGCAGCATACACATGTCTCATCTAGTTCCGAATATTTGTTCCGATATGTTTTCGTCCTTAGGCAACCGGCTCGAGCCTCAAATAGCAAGGCACTGCCCTTTGTGTTATCGTACAGATTTTCCCTTCTAATTTCTTTCTTCTCATTCTTGTAAATCTCCATTGTCCTTTTCGTTTCCATTCTTTGCATCCAATTCACGGTCTCTATTTCTCTCACTTTCTTTCTGATGACCCCTGGTTGTCTATTTACAGTTTCGATTATCCTGTACTTGGTTGCCAACTTCCTTGACCTCTTCCTCCATTCTGTGTCCACGCTTTTCATGTAGAAATACTTGTGCACTTTAGCCGCCCATTTATTTTCATCCATGTTCCTGAGCCTTTCTTCAAAACTAATTTTGCTTTGTGCTTCTCTAACTTCAAAAGAGGCCCAACCCATGTCTCCATGCACTGCCTCATTTGTCGTATTACCGTGTGCTCCCAAAGCCAACCGGCCTACTGATCTTTGGTTAACTTCCAAACCCGCCAATATATCCGATTTTAAGCATATAATGGCATTTGCGAATGTTAGCGCTGGCACCATTACTCCTTTCCAGATTACACGCACCACCTCATACTTATTGTGGCCCCACAGTGCTCTGTGTTTCATTAATGCTGCATTCCGCTTCCCCTTTATTTTCAGATTATCTTGGTGGTTGCTTGAGTAATTCTTTCCTTCGTTTATGTGTACGCCGAGGTACTTATATTGCTTCACTATGGGTATTACTTGCTGTTGAATTGACACCACGAAGTTACTCGTGTGTTCATTAAAGATCATAATCCCTGATTTCTCTGTGCTAAACTTAAGGCCTAGATTTGTCGCTGCGTTCCCACAGATATTCGCTAGTATCTGTAAATATCCGATGCCAGCGCCATCTATCGGGGAAGTTGGGAGATAGGCATGACGACAGCATGCGGCCTGTGAGATCACATTTCTGTTGAAGGTGGTTGTAGAGAGCTTGCACTGCTTGTCTGTTTCCCCGCAGATCAGCGGATATGGGATGTACAAATACAACACGATTCCTGAGAGATCATACTGGGAACTACTCAATCGGTGCATGCCTCTGAGATCAGAATATTTTTGTTGAAGGTTGTTGTAGAAAGCTTGCACTGCTTGTCTGTTTCCACGCAGATCAGCGGATATGGGATGTACGAATACAACGCGATTCCTGAGAGATCATACTGGGAACTACTCAATCAGTGCAGAGACATGCAGACACAGCTACACCAACGCGATTGCAGACGACATGAAAAGGCGCGCGCGCGCGAAACACCAGCATTCATTGCGACCGGAACTAGTGCCTCCTGATTGGCTGTCGTCCACCGCTGCGCGCTAGACGCTTCCCGACGAAAATGTCTGGACAGGCAGATCGGCTGCGGACGGCAAATTTCTTGACGCCGGCCGTCGGACGTTCGCCGCCCGACGACGTTCGCCGCTCGGACGCCGGTTATTCGCTCCATGTACTCCGGCCTTTACTGGTCAGTTATGCGCGTGCGTCGCGATTACTTTAAGCCGAATCTTTCTTGCCTCTTCCCCCACATTGGAGGTGCTGGCTGCTGCTGTCATACCAGTTAGATTGCTTGGGGCCCCTGGCTTTGTGCCCGAATGGACAACTTATTGCTGCAGGCTGCTGTCTTGCCGAGTACACTGCAACTCAGCCCACTGGGTATGGGCCAGTGAGTATTGGGCCCTGCGTGTGTTTCAGTTCATATACGTGTTCGTCAATCTCCCAGAATTGTCACGTGCCACTGTGACGCAAAGGCGTATACGAGAACCTTTCGTGTATTTACATACCCGTCGTACTTCTCTGTGCATATATACTGGCACAACGATACACGGGCTCCCACAAACATTGCGACCCCTTCGTTCCATGGGCCACTGTATTCTCGTCCGAACTGCCTAACTTGGTTCGCTCCTCTCATCACCATTCGCCTTCGACAAGCATCATACATCGCCTTCTTCCTCGTGGCGCAAATAGCTAACAATATGCAGCCGACTAGGCAGTGCGCGTGTCATCCACGACCGCTGCTACCGCCGCTGACTCAAACAAGTTTCACGTGACTGAGATTATTGCAACGTTGCGTCAGATCTGCGAGGCTGTCTTTGCCGCTTCCTTGGACTTTCCCGCCTCCTCCTCCTCCTCCGCCTGTTGCGGCTTGTCGTTGCTGTTGTTGTTGTTGTTCTCTTCGTCGTCGTCGTCTTGCCGATAATACAACAACTTGGGTCACTAGGTATGTGCAACAAGATATGTACCACTGGATGTGCCCGAATAGACAGCCTGGGTCACTTTGTCTGTGCAACTGAGCATACGAACATTTTTCGCTAGTGCCCCAGATTGGGGTGCGTGCCACCAGGAATGTGATTAAATATACTAGCAGAACAAGAGGCAAGAAGTGAAGAAGTCGGCAAGAGAAGCTGCCGAGCGTAAAGAAAGAAGTGAACAATATAGAAGGAAAACCAAACCAAACCAAAATACCGAGCGACGAATGTCGAGTTACACAGAAGTGAATACGGTATAGAAGCGAAGAAAGGGAAATTGACCTCCACCCGAATGTAGCACAGAGCTATACAAAGGGAACCCGTACGGGTTTCTCGGAAAGAGAGCTTCGTAGTTGAGGAAAAATTCGTCCTGGACCGGGATTCGGCAGAACTGATTTTCCGTATTCATTCTCAGAAAAACGCTTGGATTTGTTGATTAATTCGCCCTAGCGCTGAGATCTGCTAGCATAGTTCCCATGCATACATCATTTCACAAATATCATTTTAAAAAAATAAGAAAAAGGAAGCCTGGTTCGCTCAGATGGGTAGAGCGACCGGCCCGGAAAGGCGTTGGTCCCAGATTTGAATCCCGAGCAGGACGAATTTTCCCTAAACTGCGAAGTTCTTTTTTTTTTCTGATAAACTCGTACGGGTTTCCTTTGCAGCTTTGTGGCAGATTTGGGTGGATGACAATTTTTCCTTTCATGAGGCCTTCCTCCACCTTGCGTTAAGGGACCCGTGTCGCAAGAAATCCGGCGTCGGCGTGTATGTCAGCGTCCGTGGCGGAAAAAATCTTCCCCAACCACCCCGACCGTGCGGGCCCTCCTGCGTGACGCAAGGTGTTAGCGAAAGGGAAAATCATCCCGAACCACCCCGACCACGCGCAGGCCCTCCACGTGGTGCGCAGGCCCTCCACGTGGTGCAAGGTATTATTGGTGAACAAAAATGAAATTTCTCACAGTGAAATCCGCCAGAAAATGGTAAAGTACGACTTTACATTCGGCGTCAGATTCAGCGTCGGATTGTTTACCAAACGGCGTCGGATTGTAATTTCAATGTGCGAGAAAACATAATTCTGTTACAAGGAAACTCAAACACAAACCCCTTTTCCAGCATTTCTACCATGCCAACCCTGTGCGCTCGGGTAATTTACTTGCGAAAATGCTATCCAGATGGCGCTCGCATCCTCGGCAGGTCAAATTCGGACTTGGCCTGCCTAATGCGTTTTGGACACGCGCGCGCGTTCGGGCAACAGCAGGCAATTAATAAAATAATAAAAAAGGTGCTAGGGCCTTCACATTTTAATATAAGACGACTTATATTGCCCCTGGAAAAACTTCTTCCCAGCAATGCATTTATGTATAAAAGTGAAGCCGACTTTAAGGGGATCGGTGTAAGCTTGTTCTTTGTAAGCTGGCTTTCCCACGTTCTGTGTTGCGGTGAAGCTCAGTGAAACAAAAATGCGATGCAAAGGGCCCGATAACGCTATCACGTTCCACTCTTAAAATGAAGCTTAAGCGTCCTCCAATTTTTTGTGGAAATCTGCCTTTTATTTTATTTTTTTTGTCTCTATAGATTGAAACGCACAGGCAGTGACAATGAGGCCTTAGAACCTCATGCAATACGCATCCTACCGAGACAGAAGCTTGATTACAAGTTGGTACAGTATAATAAGCGAGTGCATCAAAAAATTGGGCAGCAATTATCCGTTGAAGAAAGATTGTCGAATCAAGCGATGGCTTCCCGGTAGACCTGCCGAGATATGCTGCTGCTGCTGGGGACACTTATTGGTTAGCTCTACGGGTTGATGCTACGAGGCGTGCGGCTTCTGTGACGCAGCACTGTCTCCATGATGGGCCGGTGTTACAAACCGCATTGAAACCCTTGCGAGTGCATATACGTGGTGCATCAGCACCGAGTATGGACCACCAAATCATCACCTTTGATTCGCTTTAAAAAACGCATCACTGGAAAAGCTGGCGATACCGTATTTACTCTTGTAATTAAGACCTGCACCTTTTTGCTCGAAATCTATACTGTGTAGGCACGAGCTTTAAAACAGCCAGGCTTACGACTATACTTTCTTATTTATTTATTTATTTATTTATTTATTTATTTATTTATTTATTTATTTATTTATTTATTTATTTATTTATTTATTTATTTATTTATTTATTTATTTATTTATTTATTTATTTATTTATTTATTTATTTATTTATTTATTTACATGTCGTTATTTCATTTGAATGCAACCACTCGCTTAGCCACCGCATTCCACCTGAATGAAGGTGTAGGATTGTTTATAGGGGGATCATGGGCGGCCGCATGACCTTACTAACTACGAAACAGATTCATGGAGGGAAGAAGAAGAAGAAGAAGAAAAATCCTAGTAGGGAGCCTCACGAGACAATATTAAAGCCTAGTCACAAAAGTTTAAAAAAAAAGATGGAATCACACACAAAAAAAAGCCCCCAAATAAGCACGTGATGACAATCGGTGTTTTCTAGTCCCCTCGCGTATCGCTGCGCTCAGTTCGTCGCCTGTTAGTTTGCTGTGCCGCTCGCACGGCGGCTCGGAAGTTGTAACGCGCGGCTAATCATGCGGACACTCCTGCGCTAGCGCTGGCGTTGCCTTGACAACAATGTTTCCAGTTATCTAGGCCGAGAACTAAAGGCCTCAGATGTGCCGAGCAGAAAGCAAGCGGGACGCGTACTGGAGAAAGCGGCGGCAACTCCGGTGGCCCGCACGACTCGAACAGCTAGCTACCACGAACCAGCGTGCCGTTCCCAGGATTCAACGTGGGATGTGCGCATTTCCCCATGATTCTCCATCATGGGAAGTTAACAGCGAGATAACAGCGTCAGAGAAAGTTTCCTTGTCAAGGCTGGATGCCTCGTTGTCGTTTATTGTTCCCTTTGTCACTATTTGTTTGCGCTGTTTTACACGTTCAAATGAAGCTCCCTCTAAGATGTTTTCTTTTCTTTTTTATTATTTTCCTTCCTCCATGAACACATTGCGCATTATTCTTGCTTTTTGGTAACTTTCAGACGACGACCATCGTGCTTCGGCTTGAGTGAGAAGCGATCAGGCAAGAGACTGCGGGATACGTGAGATCTCTGGGTATTCACGTCAATGAAAAACGGAACCGGCATACCCGGATAAAGGACTTCCACTTGACCCGGCGAGAGAATATATCCACTTATTAAACCGCACCTCGCCAAATATGGTAAGAGCTGAAACCGACATCGCTAGACCCCTCGTGCAAACCACTGTGGCCTCCACGATCACATATGGGGCAGTCAGCTATACAAGCCCACTGATCGGAATAGTAAACAACTCGAAAGAACTCTGAGCAACGAAACTACGAGGGGCACCACCGAAATTCTTAAACGTATTCGTACCAGCGAACTATACTCAAAGATTATCAGCAACAGGTACATCATACAGCAGCACGAAGCGAACTATCAAGCGCACCTGCATGAAATACTCCCAAGGAGGCTGACTCGTCATATGGACAGAGCTAGATCTTTACAGCGATGGTGCCTTGCGAGTTATGCAGATATCTTCTTCCCAAAGCCAGCAATGTGTTGCTTTTTACTGCCACGCGCACCATTGAGTAAGGGCGCTAGATCAAATCGTGTTGTGTGTGTTTGTGTTGACTGCTGCTGTGTTTTCTGTCAGTCGTTTCTGCAAGCGGAGAGGGGCAGGGTACACAAACGAGTGATCTCGCCTCCCCTTAACTATTTCTTCATACAGTGGGAAGTTGCACGTTCGAATCCAGTACCTAGAGGAAAGAGCACAGGAGAGATGATTGTGAGGACCCAAATTCAATATGACGAAGGGCCTTGGCACGCCGTCTGTACAGTACGGCAGTATGACTGACGCTCACGCGACAGGCATTTTGCAGCAGCGGTCTATTACGATGCCACGACTGGAGATATAGAGTTGCAAAAAGCCACTCTACTAACGCAGATGCAAGCATCTGCGAATTGGATCTGGAAGGCAGACGAGAGGTGATAGAACCGGTTGACAGCAGTCATCACCACAGCCCCAAGTGCATCATCTGTATACGGACAGCCAGGAAACTCTGATGAAGTTGACGAGTTCGCAACTCTCGCAGCCGCTACTTGGATTAAAAAGAAATACAAGGAACTCTGAATTGCTAATGGCGTCCACTGTGCATCGGGTCACACAAGGACCAACATAAGCATGCAGAGAGGAGCGGCGAGCTGCCTTGCCAGCTGACGCACTCCGACCGCCAGAGGTGGGAAAACGATCGTATCCCCTTTCCCGGCTGTATACCTTTCATATTCGCGCCGTCGTGAACCCGGCTACCGCTGTGTTAAGGTGACTTAATTGCCTTCGCAATTTCTTCCTGGCACGAACAGACAACTTGTCGAGCAAATAGGAAGCGGCAGGCAAGTAAGTACACAGCAGGCAAACAACTAAGTGACAAGCACGAAGACGCGCACGAAATTCCATAGAATCGTCCCAATATACACGTACATGGGCACGGGATCCGAATCCCGGTCGTTTGTATAGTGCGAGCTCAGCGTGCACCTATGCGAGCAGCTTCGTTCACACGATCCAGTCTGTCTCTGAAGTACACGCAGAAAATACACTGCATGACGCGGCGTTCGATACGATCACGATGTGCGATGCATCGGAAAGATGTGCTGCTCCGACTACGGTAGCCTGGGGAAAACGTAATGCGGTCGTTGGTTTGACACCGTCGTATACGGGGTCGGATCGCGAGTTTTCCGCATATTCAGCTCCATGCTGAAAGTGTCGCCGCTACAGCTGCGTCCCCGGCCCACAAGAAGGCGAAGAAGAAGCCGTAGTCGGTCGCCGGCAACAGCTGGGCTGCGCGGGGACCAGCATGCACGATTCCGTGCGCTGGGCGACCGAGAAACGGCGGCAGTGCCTCCTCCGCCGTCGACGACCTCCATTCTTCTTCTCCGAGAGAAGAGGGCGGGGGGATGCGGACGCGCGCCCCCGTGGAAGTCAAAGCTGCCAAAGCCTCTTAAAGGGCCGAGAGCGCGCCCGGGTTTTTCCTCACCCCCACCCCCCTCTTCGCCAGCCGGCACCCGCTTGCCGCGGCTTTCGGTGGCAAGGCCTGGTCACACCGGCGCTGCCCTCGCTTCCGCCCTGCTGACCGTGTCGAAGAGCGAACGTCCGCGGCACGGCCGCCCGCGAGCCCCGAATCAAAGAAAGACAAGCGACTCTGCGGGTCGAAACAAAAAGTGGGGCTGCTTCCCGAACCCCCACCCCACGAAACCGGAATTCGCCTCTCGGTGCCGCGGTCGCCGCTAGCACGCTCGGCTCGCCCCACAAGTGGCTGGCCGCGAACCGCTCGGATCGCGGTGTAGGGCCGCACACACTATACCATAAGCCGGGCTCGAGTGCCTTTCGATGTGGTATCTCTGGCGGTCACCCAGATATGCACGCGCGCAAACAGAGGCTCTGCGCGCCTGCAGCACTTCCCAACGGCTCCACCCTCATCCTATAGCCCCTTAACTGCGGCAGCCAACACACAATAAGACCAACAAGCAATTCTGGCTCTCTGCTGTCGGCCAACGGGCTTCTGGACTGAGAGACAGGCCTCCTAATGCAGCGAACACTCATAAAACTAAGTTCAATTTATTACTACTACTACCATGCTGCTTGAGGCCAACGTCGTCACACGGTTCAGCGGCCGTCACACGCGTCTCTGCTTCATCTTGAACCGGGGAACCAGGGACCAGGCAACCAGGGACCAGGGACCAGGCAGGGACAAGGCAACTGTATCAGTGTTAGTTCCCATAATGTGACCCGTTGTTGTTGCCGTTGGTCCTAAGTGAAATGGCACAATTCTGACTTAAGCCAAAACGTTCATTATTACATCCACCAAAACTGCGGCTCACGCGAAAAGACGTCGCAGTGCACGGGCAAGCACGCCAAAACATTTTTATCAAAGTTTCTAGCACGACCCGTGGTCCGGTCGTCCAAGCGATGGATTTCTTATATATTGTTTGCTTTGTAAACACAATTTATCGCTTGTACTTACATATTTTAGTTTAGACCCCCTACTCACCTTTAGAAACCGGTCTAACCAGCGTTGCCTGTTTTCATGTATCGTAATGAAAAGAACTTGTTATAAATAATAAAAAAAGAGCGAGAAAAGGTGCTTCAGCAAATGTCAACTTAGGCTAAGAACGTGTACCATACTGAATGAACCGTTGAATGCGGGTAGCCTGTAAGTCAAGAGATGGACAGAGTGGAGAGTATCGTGAATGTATTACTGTCACGGCTGTTACCACGCGGGCACCTTACTCCCTGTATACCCGAAATCGCTGTGTGCCAGGTTGCCGCCTACAAAGCCTTACCCCCCCCCCCCCCCCTCCTCCTTCACTTACCACCTCTTCTCACGCCGAAAGAATTGCTGGCAGCCACCGATAGCGACTGTGAACAGCCAATAGTATATGTGGACCGGAAGAAGACACCGTGAACTGTGCGCATCGCAAAGTTATTGAGAAGATGGTGGCGTCGTATAGGTTATTTGTCGCATTTGTTCTTGTTAATACGTGTGACATTCACTTTGTAAACATCATGTGTAACATTTGGGAAATATTAGGGTGCATCTGCATGTGCTCGAGTTTCCGAGGGGAGGCTGGGCCTCCCCTAGGAAATTCAGGTGTTGCAAGAAAACGCAAAGTAAGAGAGGGAGGGAAGGAAAGAAAGAACTCGGGGCGCGTGGCGAGCACTGAAGCGCACTTTACCCACGCATCAGAGCGGGCGTTGACGACTATAGGGAAACTTCGCGCTTAATTTCCTGCGGCACTCAAGCGAAGCGAGCTTCCCCATAAAGAAGTGAAAGCTGGACTAACCCACAGAGTCGCTGCGTTCCATGGAGGCGCGTGCAAGTACCGTACCTATTATTCTCTTCAGTGAGCACGTTTTTTTTTTTTTTTTTTTTTTTTTTCTAGAATGTCGAATGTCGAGGACGTGCACAACAACGTGAAATTAACTTTCTCTCATGACTATAGCCCGCGTGGAACCGACTGCATTCTTTTTCCGAGCGCATTTGCCTCCCGTCAGGATCAAGACCGCGGCGACCTTAAGTTGTTTAACCCGGCCTGTAATGACCAAACACAACACAGTTCCACATCAAAGAAATTTAAATAAAAATTGTTGACATTTATTTCGTGCCCTGAAGAGCGCAGTTATAGAAAAAAAACTAAGAAATATTTCTTTCAGTTAAAACCTAATTACTTTAATAAGAATTAATTAGTAATTGGTTTGTTCAACTATCCAGAGCTGAAACGCCACTCCAGCGCATCAAAAACGTAAATATGGGCTTTATATTAAGTCTCACGCGCTTCAGACAAACAACCGTGATGCATGGATCACGCGGTTAAGATCGTGTTTCCAATATATTACGCCTAGTTATATATATCGACCAAAAACGTTTACGGGCCAAGGGATCTGACAAAAAGCTCAACTATAGCCGCAGCCTCAAAACGCAGCC
Organism: Dermacentor silvarum; assembly: GCF_013339745.2. Classification (NCBI taxonomy): domain Eukaryota; kingdom Metazoa; phylum Arthropoda; class Arachnida; order Ixodida; family Ixodidae; genus Dermacentor; species Dermacentor silvarum. The sequence continues at coordinate 115,238,634 of NC_051157.2, read as the reverse complement.
TGGTATTCCCTATTTCCAGCCTCTACTGGTATGTGCGAACAACATTGTGATGTACGGTGTTACTGGCTACTTTTAAAGGCTGCTCGGATATTTAGTGTTTTCGGAGATCCCGTGGTCCGTAGGCATTTTTGGTCGATAGTACGTACAACGCGAAAGTAGCCTAAAATTCAAACAAAAGATCTGCGCACCCTTTTCAGAGGAGAGACCGGCAGGGACGACATCGAAGCTCGCCACTTCACATCACAATTCCCGTTTTCGGATATTCGCGTGAAACGCAGATAGCACCGATCCACTGCCGGAAATCCGCCGCCTCGAAATAAAGGGAAACAGACAAAAATTTTAAAGAGGGGGTGGGGGGGGGGGGGGGTTGTGACGTAAACGTCACCTGGGCTCTCGGCCGTCGAGGCAATGGAAGAGAGACTGTGCTATGCATGGGGAGGGTAGCTCGTATCCCCGCGTGCAATCATCTGACATTGCATTTTATTTGCTGCTACATCCGTGAGGGGTCCTTTAAGTTGGTCTGACTTTTACGAGATTTTTGTCTTTCGCTGTTTTAAGTTTAAAACTCTTCTGGTATATACAATCAATCAATCAATCAATCAGGTTTATTTTCACCCTGTAAAAGATACAGAAAGAAGGACTGTGACAAAAAGCTGTTTGCCAGAACAGCTTGACTAGGTCACAGCCCCATATACGTACGCCTGTCCTTAGCAAATTCTCGTAATTTTATTTTTCTTTGTGCGTAGACTCACCTAGTTTTGGAACGCTGTTCCCTGCTCATAGCTGTATGCGGTTTTGTCCACCGCTATAGCTCATCCAGCGCTTTTCCAGTGTTGACTTGTCGGCGTCTTCCATAGGCCTCATCATTTTCATACAGTTTTTTGCGATTCCTCAGTGTTCTTCTCCAGTTCCCTTCGTATCCCCTATGCTCCGAAGCAGGCGGCAGTTCTGCCCCTACCGGAGGAAGTTGCCAGTCTTTACCTCTTCGAATCTTATTGTTTTTGTTTACTTCGAATAACAACAATACAATAATATTAATGATGACGGTGGCGGTGGCGATGACGACAAGCAAGAGAAGAGATAAATAAATCGTACCTGTACAATGACAGCGCGTTTGCGCTGCCTCGGTGCACCTCTTTAAGGCGGCAGCTTCATGGGACGTATTTCCAGCGTCGACGCGTCCGTTATAAGCGCTACCGCGTACTCATAAACACTCGCGACGTGATGAAACGGCTATACTGAAATTATTGAGAGCGCGAAACGACACGAACGACACAGAAGAGATATGCGGACAAGCGCTGTCCGTGTATCTTTTCTGTGTCGTTTCGTGCTGTCCATAGTTTCGGTATGGATTACCAACGTGCCCAACGTACCGTCCTTTTCAAACGGCTATGATTGCACTGTGATTCCGATTGAAGTTTGTTCCACGCAGTCGCGTGGTTGAAGCCGAAATCCTGTGGCAGGCACTATGTAGCGAAAAAAAAAAATCACGCAGAAACTCCACTAGAGTTGTCCAAGTATGCGTAAGCATTGTGCCACTTGCTCATCTCCACGCAGCGCGGTGTCATTATCAATCTTATCAAACTTGATCCAACCAGTGTAAACACTTATCAAGCTTTATCGGTCGTTATCAACCTTATCGGACTAGAGCCGACCCTTGCCAACCCTTATCGGTCGTTATCAACCTTGCGAAACTGGATGTCCAGCGAAGCTGTTGCAAAACCAAAACTATAACTGTTGAGGGGGGTATGCAATGCATTAGTGATGGTTCGGACGCTTGTTTTGAGCTTGTTCTTTATTGAAACGTATGCTGTTCTCTGTGTTGTATGGGTGATTTCAATGAATGCGTGCACTGTTCGCTTCACTTTGCTGAGCGCTTGTAGCCTCAGCCTTACGGTGGTATATGAGCCATTGCATTCGTCTTACGTGATGGACGGACAGGTTTCTCGTTGGGTAGGCATATAAATGCTTACGCATTCAAAAGCGTTATATGATGGGCGGCCTGAACTATAGGTGCGACGCCTTCGGACGCAATGTTTCCGCCGGAAATGCGCTTCATGTGACAAGTGCCGTCAGCTGGGTTTCTCTGTTCAGCCTATGCAATATCCGGCTATCGATACTCTTATGTTGTAACATGCATACGCGCACATGTCGCTGCATTCAATTATTATTCATTGCTATTATTATTACTTCACTTCGCGTAATCGCTACCTCGCTACGCGAGTTCTTTAGCTGTTAATGCGTGAATGTGTGATCTTTATCTTTAATTTGCACGCAAGAAAGTTGCGACAGTCATTTACACTGTTATACACCGACGGTTGCAAAAACAGGTGCCTCGGAAAAACGATCAGATAGAAAATGAATGTTTCTAGTCTCCGTCGGGTTATTATTTTTTCTTCTTTGTTACAGTATACTTCCTTGGACCCAGTTAAAGGTTAGGCGAAGCACTTTATTCTGCCAACACATGGTAAACTAAACCATCGCACTGAGGAAAGTGTACAAGAGAGGAAATAAAGAAGAGTTTGAGACCGGGATAGTTGGTGTTCCATCTTGTTAAACAGCGAAACGAGACAAAGTATGGTATAAAAGGGGGGATGAAGACAAGCACTTATCCCCCCCCCCCCCCCCCCCCCCAACCATCCTCCTATCTAAATACCTGCGAAAGCAGAAATCGTTTTTCTCGGCAACCACTGCACCGAATTTGATGAGGTTTCCTACATTTAAAAGAAAGAGTTGAAATCTAGTGACTGAAGCGAAATTTCGAATTAAGTCGGCAATTTTTTATTAAAGAATGATGAAAATTGCAAAATTAAAAGCAACGAATTTATCAAGCTTACCATTCTATTACTCAGTCACGAAAAACGATATCACAATACTGAAAACTGCACATAATACATCTAAAGCGGACAAATTAATTGATGCATTATACCCCAATGTGAAATATAATACTGATTTGTGAATAGGACTTTTGCGAAACTTTTGTAGCAATTGTAACAAATTCATGTAAGATAGAAACTGATATATCAAATTTGTCCGCTCTAGATGCTCTAACGGATGCAGTTTACAAAACTGCGATATCTGCTTTCGGTACAAAGCTACGATTCAGTAAACATCGTTATCTTTTTTCGAACTTACCAATTAATCTTTATTAAAAAGTTGGGGCCCCAAATCAGAATTCTCCTGCTTACAGTCAATAGAATGTAACTTTCTCTCTCAAATGCAACAAATGTAATTCAATTCGGCCCATGGTTTGTCTAATAAAAGCATTTCTGCGTTTTATTATTCGAATAGGCGGCATCGGAATTGGCCCCTACAGCTAGCTTGTTTATACTACGGCCTGCTTTCGAAGTCCCTGTGTCGCTGCGGGACACTAAAGGGGCACCAAAAATAAAAAAAAATGATTTCACCTGGCATATTAGTAAATTACACTTGTACAATGTGAAAAACGCCACCGCGGGAAGCGGTGGCGTTTGAGCAATAGTCAATAAGCAATAAGCAAGAAAAGGCGCAAATGGAAAGGATGGGTGGCGAAGCCGCCTTGAAGTTCGGGCACCAGTTTGTCGTGACGTCACAAATTTCGACGATGTCTTATAGGACCTTTAGTGCATTGTTTATCGGTAAAGGTGGACTACACTGTATTCTAAGACAGCCAAATATTGCATTTGGCAAGCTTCGGTAACTTTTACCGAGCCAGAATGAGGCCCGAATTCGTAAAAAAAAAAAAAAAAAAAAAAGATATCTTGAAACTTGTGACGTCGCACAGACGTACGGGCGCTAGAGTCATGGCGCGAAATTCGACAAAAAACAAAAACAAAAACTTTGCAATCTTTGTTTCATCTTCTGATAATCAACCTATTATCGCCAGATTAACGAAAAATAGTTTTCAAGGAATACTTTATTAGGCTTAATGGGTTTACTTTTGTTTATATTGTCCAACTACGATTTCCGTATTCGAATGCACGCAGAATAAATGATCGCGTTAGACAAGCGCTCAACCAATTCAAATGAAATTTGTTGCGGTTGAGAGAATCGGCTACATTGTGGCTACCGTAGGAAACTGGGCTGTGCGAGTTGTAATTCTCGAGACCGAATCGAATGCGAATCGCATAGTGCCAGAAGCAGCGAATCGAATATCGAATTGAATATCAAGTACTTTTCGAATAGTTTTTCGAGTAATGAACCGCCTTTCTGACCTATAATATAAACGGTCTTCACATCCTAGTATAGTATATAGTATAGTATAGTATATAGTTTTTTTATTTAACCATGCTGCTAATATCACACGATATCATAGCAGGCAGGGCATATAGAAGCGCACAGTGAAAAAAGATGCATAGAAGAAAGATGGTAAAGCACAACGTTACAGTAACTATATACGCACTAAGTCAACTGTGACAATACACAGAACATAATTACATCAACCACAGTAACAAAAGTAAGTGAAACAAAACTTAATCGGCAGAGAGAAAGGTAGCGCAATTCTTGAGACGCAAGTGTGAATTCAGAATACAGAAAACGTAATACAGTACGGTGTGCATTATACATCAATTTTTCCGCTTTAGATGTCTTAATATGTGCGATTTACAGAATTGCGGTGTCTTTATTTATTGTTCAGTGAAAAAAATTGAACAATTTTGCAATGTTCAATAATTTTTACAAAGAAAGAAGAAGAAAAAAAAATACATGGTGGCGTAAATAAAAAATCTGCTTCCTACAGTCACTAATTGTTAACTTTGTCTTCAAAATTTAACAGTCCTAATCAAAATCGGGCGAAGCGAATGCCGAGCGGCACGATTTCTCCGTTTCCATGCATTTAGATGTAAAGCCAAACTCGAAGTCAATCAATGAGTCAATCAATCCTCATTCGAGGATTGCGCAATCTGCTTACTCAATAAAAGCGCAATCTGTTTGCTCTTCATGGCGCGGCAACCAGTAGCGCACCCAGGATCTCTGCCAGGGGGGGTTTGACAGTTTGCCAATACCATCTTAACAGCACTAATTTCAATTTCTTCACGGGAAATTGTAAAAAAAAATGCGCTTTTTGAGAGTGTGCGGACGATTGCGCGTCTTACATCTTAGTTGCAGTACTCAAATGCGCAAGGAAAGAAAAGGGGTTAAACAAAAGGGGGGGTTAAGTTGGCCTCAGGGGGGGGGGGGGGGGGGGGGGGGGGTTACAATTCCCGAAACACCCCCCGGTCGGTGCGCCACTGGTGGCAACAACTGTTTCCTACACGGCGCCCAAAAGATAATTAATAAAATTCTCGGATTTTACGTGCCAAAACCCTGATTACGAGGCACGCCGTAGTCGTGAACTCCGGATTACTTTTCGCGCCCCGAGGTTCCTTAACGCGCACCAACATCTGAGTATACCACGAGCGCGAGCTTGCATTTGGCCCCCATCGAAATGCGACCGCCGCGTCCGCGGAGTCCAACCTACGACCTCGAGCTCAGCAGGGCAACGCCATAGCCACTGCAGTACCACAACAGCATGAAAAAAAACGATCAAAATTCATTAATAAATTAAACATCGACGCTTTTAAAAATCTAAGCATCGTAAGCGCTCTCAGAAAGCGATGGAAAGGAACTGAGTGGGGGGGAGTCGAGGCCATAGAGGGTGAGCGACTCGAACACCTCGATAGGAACGCGCGTCCGAGAGCGTCGCTTACATAGTGCGACAGTATACAGTGGAATCTCGTTGATACGATTCTGCATAATTCGTTTTTCCGGATAATAAGGTTTTGTTCATATACGATTATGTTCGGATAATACGATTTTCGGTTTATACGTTTTATGTTCCGGTTCCCGTGAAGATCGTATCAACGAGATTCCCTTGTATTATACATATACATAGTCGTTCAGTGTAACCATACCTGTTCGCTTCGCGATCGAAGTCATCGAAAGTTATAGTTATTGCGTGCGCGCGTGTGATTGCGCACCTCGCGAACGACTTCCGCGACGAAAAGAAAGAAAGAAATAATAACAAAACAGAATCGGGTAAGGGCTAAGGAAAAGGCGGCAGCTTGACCAAACGAGCCAATACCCTCGCCCCTTCAAAATCTCTCTCTCTCTCGCTCTCACACACACAGTCTTGCAGTTTTAAGAGAGAGAGAGACCAACAGGCGGTTGTGAAAATCAGAACCAAGAAAAAAAAACACAAACGGGAAGAAGGAATATAAAATATGCCCGCAAACAGTGCGTATAGGTGTCTGGTTTCACAGGGAAAAGAAAAAAATGAAGCCAGGGGATGAAAGTACGGAGATCATAGCGCGGATATAGAAGCACGTACAACGGTGAACAGAAGGATATTTCTTTTTTATCTTACAGAGTTTACATGTATCGTGTATCTTGTATACGGGCGCACAAATTTATAAACAGCAGCCGAAAGCTAGCATAAAAGTAGCGAAGTGCCCGTAGTAGCAGAAAGTTGTTCTTTTATAGCCCATAATTCGCGAAAAAAAAAAAAGGAAGAAGAAATGGTACTAGTTGTATATGGGACTTGGACCAAAATTACTGTCTGCAAAAATAATAATAATAATAATAATAATAAGAAGAAGTATAATGCGGCTGCAACTGTACATTCAGTAGAAAGCAAGCACAAGCAAAACTTGGAGACCTACACGCACGATCCAACCGTCTAACCATTACCGCGGGTGAAAACTTGACGCTATTAGAACATCGTCAATGTAGAGTATAACAGTAAAGTCCGCATACAGCGTATGTTCCACTGTCGCCACTAACGAACTCTCGCTAATTCGCAAGATCGCGCGCCCCATATCGACGGTTCTCGGACAGAAAGACTTCAGCTATGCTTGTTACAACGCGACTCTGAAAACTGCCGCCGACTAGTGAGAAAAAAAAAGAGAGAGAGAGAGAGAAGAAGAGCTAATGAGAAAAGACTCACCTGTTGACTCTTGCTCCGCAAAGCTCCTCCAAAAAACTAATCCAAAGAGTGGAGCGAGAGCGAGCAGCGCTCTTCAAGCTCTAGCCACCGAACACAAAAGCACTTCACTTTGCATAGAGATGTATCCCGGCCGAATGCAGCAGAAACGACGGCGCCGTATTCGTTCGACTTCTTCTCCGGCTAGTCCAAAGCGGCGGGCGGGCGGGCTTTTTTTCGCGGGGCTCTCCCGTGGGGATATACACGCGCGAGAGGAGAGACCAGCCGTAGTAGCTCCGCCGAAACTAGAACAGCGCGGATCTTTGAACTTGCCCGGTGGCTTTCCCGTTAGGTTTTCTTTCCTCCTCGCGCAAGCGGCTCCTTCTGGGAGCCTCCTCTCAAAATTCTCCTCTCGTCCGTTACGAGTGGGCGAGAATGCGCGGAGAGGAGGGTGGAAAAAAACGAGCGGAGAGAACAGGCAGACAGACTCGAAACCCAGTTATTCTTCTTTATATATAGCACCCACCTGGCTTCCCGAACGCACCTAGAAGCGAAAACCTACGAGGAAAGAGTCCTACGCTACAGTGATTACTGACACAGAAAGGCGTGGATCCATTCATCGGACACACACACACTCCGACCTGCCCTGGAGCGTGATAGCTTCCCCTGTTTTCCTTTTTTTTTTTTTTTTTCATTTTATTTTTACTCAGATCGTCGACGACGAGGAGTTGTCGTCAGGCGCCTCAGCAATAACGTTTTACGAAGATCTTTCGCGCGAAGCTGCTTGATCGTACCCGGATGCGATGAGCAATTGACACCCTCCCAAACACGGGATGCGATCACCCGTCGTTCGACTGAGCAAGCCAGGCGATCATTAAACGCGCACAAATATTCAGTCACACGTAAACGTGGACGCAACGTAATGAAACAGCTTTTCGGCTCTGCTAGCACAGAGAAGCTCGAACGTCTTCCCAGATAACTTTTGAATACGAGCAACGTCAGCTAGCAGACGACGCACGCGCGTCGAGAAGCGCCACGCGTATAAGCGCGCATGCGCCGTTCGCGGCACCAATGTTGCCTATCGCGGAAACGCGGGAGCGGCGAGAGTCAAGGGGGAGAGCGAAACGAAAGATGCCGAGATGTCCGTCCGAGAAGCATCTTCCAAGTTCGAAGCGGCCGGTCGGTATCTCGGCACGTTGCGGTACGTCTTCGTAGCGGGTAGATATTAAACGACAAACAACACTAATGTATATCTCGTCAGATACGGAGGTCGCGAGCCCGTTTGTAACTACTGCTGCTTGCGTCACTGCCAGCTGAGCTCGAGCCTCGGCCCCGACGCAGATGCTGCGCTACGATCGCCGACAACAGCAGGCGGCAAATAGAGCGTGCAAAAAGGCGAAGCGGCTGTGGCGACGTGCGCCTTATCGTGTTCCAGCGCGCGGCTCCGATTATGTGACGTTTGCGCGGCATTGTGACGGTTGACACATCTGCCTTCTTTTTCCCCCGTCGCGCAGCGTGCGCAAGCCGTGTCCCAAACGAGCGCAGAACAGCATTCGGACGTCCGCAGGGCTCGAATCCAGCGGGCTACCGAGAGTTTCCAGCTCGGGAGGAGCGAGCTAGAAAAACAAGCCGAGGAGCGCGGAACTTGTTTACGCGTCCGATTTGCCAGGGTGCGATAACCTCCCGGCGGAAGAGCGCAGCGTGCGGCGATGTCAAACCTCTACAACCCTATAACCGCTTGCCTAAAGAAGGTAACGTAACCATTTTTTTTTTTCGCCCACTCTCACTGTTGCGAGTGCAGATAGTGTACACATAGCTTCGTTAGATCACGACGTAATTCGTTGTTTCCAAAGTTATAACCCGTCAAATGTATTTACTTCCGTGCAGACTGGACGCCAGGATGACATCGAGGGGCAAGCTGCGGACGATGAAAGTAAGTCGGCGTGCCGGATGTAGATGTAAGCAGCAGGATTGAAGCGCAGCGGGCGATTGCCACGCAGCACTTAGCGTGTTTGCTAGTCGCGCCAATTCTAATTGAACAACCTTGCGCGCGCGCGCCTGGCAAGTGTGGTTGTCCATCTCAGCTCTAAAGATACGTTAGCCGATCGCGCATGCCAAGAGGGGCATCCTGTTAAAATAAGTTTGTAGAAAACGCTGTTGACTGACGCAAGTCGGCCACGAAATCCAGATCGTCCATAAAATTGAATGGTATGCATCGTTGATTAACTAAATATTCCTATAATGGGATTTCACGTATACTTTTCTTTGGGTGGCTGTGTTCTATGCAGTACCGTTCCGATAAGCTGTTTTAAAGATGGTTTAACATCCACAGCCCATTCATGACGCGGCCTGGGTAAGGCTTGCGTGCGAGCGGAAACGCAGCTGCTTCCGAGTGTCCTTCAAAGCTGTTTTGCTTGTAACGCAGAGAAGCCATCGACAGGCGTCGGTCCTAACGCGGCTCCCAGCGGCTGGGTCCAGGGCATAGCCTCTGGCGTGTACAACGTCGGTGCCGGAGGAGTGAAATGGGTGGCGTCGACCACTTACAACGTTGGAGCAACCGTCCTCGGCTCTGGATCCCAATTGGCCCGCAAGGTAGTAGTGCGCAAGGACAAGTCCAAGAACGAGTGAAGAGCGACACGTGTGAAAAGGAGACGGCCGCGGAGACCGCTAACGGCACCACGTGTGCGAATAGTTCCCTCCAGTTGCATCGCTAAGACATTTCCCAATTCTGCTGACTTCGCGATGCTACCGTTCATGCCATGAACGGTGCAACACGTCCAGTACGAGTCCTGCACCGACTCAACACATTGCCAAAGGTGAAGGACTGAATACTGCGGGGCATAGACAGGTGAATCAAGTTAGCATTTGTGCCATGTGCAGGTCATATGAAAGCACGCCTGTCTGCAATATGATGCATTTCCCACCAGGCCATATTGCGCTGTGCGGCAAATTTATCGTTTAGAAGCGAAGAACTCGCTATAGCTCCATTATACTGTGAATCTGAGCTTGCTGTTTAGCTGATGAATGTGTACAGCTTAGATTGCTAATTAGCTGCAAAATGTTTTGAGAAAATGGTTTTTACACTTGCAGCCGTTTTGAATTTTGATGCACGTGTTTGGAAGTCTACATTGACCAGTGTGCCTTACGAGAAGCTTTGCAGTGTCATTGTGAGCTAGAGGGTCTAGCAGCTTTGGCCCAATCTTCACTAGCATGGATGAAAGTCTTTTTTGTATAATGCAGTATATGTTTTATTTCTCACGGGCATGGTTTGGAACTATTCCTGCAGATTTTTGCCACAAAGGTTGCTTAATTGTGTACTGCTTAATTGCAGTACACATCGGGCCACTTGCAAAGGAGTTGAGCATCTGTCTTCAGCTTGTGTGGTATATGTATGCTTGCAGCGTGGCATTCTTAGAACTGTCTTGTACAGTATTTTTCTGCGACAGATGTTATGTTGTTTCACTGTCTGAATGTAAGTTTTGCAGGGGTCTCCATACATGACTGACATTAACTTGTGTACTTTCGATACCTTAGAGCCATGAAAAAGAAGTGTTGGAAAAGCTGTTGCATGATCTATTAGTCAATGTTCTGCTCACTGCTGGCCCAGAAAGAACTCATTTATGTTATTGCACAAAGCATTCTTGATAGCTATTGTCACTAGTCTTGTCCATGCAGCAGAGGAATGATGTTGCTACACTCCATAGGTCCATCTTTGATTGCTTAATTGCTCGATTCATTTTATTCTAACCTGAAAGTGCGTACTAATCAGCAATGAACTTTTAATTGGATGAGCCATATAAGATGGATTTTTAATGCGCTGCAGCCTTCCGTTAGAATGTGAGGTTTTGGTGGTTTTATTCTTAAGCATAAATCAGTTGTACTAACTGATGTCAAGTGTTCTCACTGGGCATTCACATTTCGCAAACACCTGTGTTGCTTTTGCAGTTTAAAGTTCAAATGTAGCACTAGTCGAAATAACTGCCTCCAGAAGTGTGACCTTCGAAGTCGTTTGCACTAGCAAAGTTAGAAAACAGACAGACACCAATTGGCGACCTCTAGTCAAGGTAATAAACACAATTACGCCCTGGATGTAAGAGATGGGGCTGCTGCTCTGGCACTATAACACGTTCACTGCAGTATCACTTTTTGAAATCTCGATTCATGTGCATGGTGACCCATCGGTGGGTCATCAGGAAGTTGCGCTCCCTTTGAAAGTTCCTCAAGGTGCACAAAGATGGTGCCACGACGTGTTAGACCAGAAGCAGAATTTTTCTTCCTTGATTTCTAGCAATGATGCCACTTGCACAGTGCAGGAAATTTCCTACACAACTGGACAGAGGGAACAACTGCAGTGAACGTATTAAACAGCAAGTATTGTGATCCTTATCTTGCAAAGTTCTTGTCTGCATCAAGCGATCACAAGCTGGTATTAAACTGAGATGCTGATAACTGGTAAACACCAGATGGCTGTAAGCTTTTTTTGTGAAACACTTGGGCATGACATTGCAGTTCGATCTCATGTCTTAGTTCCACACCCATTCCCTGCATGCATTTTTCCACTAGCAAATAGGTACTCACTGGCATTGCAACAAACAGGCAGGAAACCAGTTCAATAAGCATTTAATTTCCTCAGAACATTGCCACAAATAAATTTTTTTCTTCTCATTAAATAATGCGTCGGTTGTTCATCAAATGGGTACACAATACAAGCTTTCATTGTTGGAAAAAAAAAAAATGTGGGTAGAAAAGGCAATCTGAATGAATGACATTGGTCTGAAAACAACAGTGAACTCTACATGTGATGCTTTTCCAAATATGGACATATTATACTATACAGGAACCAGCAAGAAAATAAAATGTAGCATGCCACCTACCCCAGCTGGCAGCTGTGGTGTTTTGCCGATGCTTTGGTTAATTTTTTACACTATTTACAATGTCTCTACATAAATAGAACTGCAGTAGGCTGTACACACAGACACCTGCAGTGTCCCAGAAGTACAACCGCCTGGATCGCAACTCCCCCCCATGCGGGACAACAGTGCAGCCTGCCGAAAAAAGCAACAATGACTCTTAAGGCAAAATCTTAACGCTCCGGTTAGCGACATTAATGCAACAATGTGCGGGTCGTTGTTTCTCCACCGAACCTAAAGTGAGCATTCAACATTCTTTCTTTTTCTTTTTTGCTCCTCCTCCAAGGTGGGCTCAAGCCATGCCATATGCTTAAATTTCTGGCTAAGCATGCATTCTTTTTCAACCTCTGCACAGGCTGAAATGATGCAGATGTCTGTCACATTGGCAACTGAACATCGTAACACGCCCTTTTGTGCACACAAGGGCCTATGAAACTGTCGAAAAAAATAGCAGCGTGGCTATATTAGCCAAAACGGAACAACTTGAAAATTCCTTGCGAAGACATGGTATAGAAGAAGACAAAAATACTGCGACACAAGCTGTACAATGGCTATGGAAACGCTTATTACACGTCAGTGCCTACAAGCAGATGTGATGATAGCAAGAGTTTCTTGTCAATTCCTATAAGCAGATGTGATGATAGCACAGTTCTTAATTTGTTTCAAGACTTGTGGGATAAGGATTGTAAGAGGAAGAGGAACCCCAGACTGCAATGGTGATCAGTTGGTGCTCTTTTTTTCCTGCCGCATTTCAATTGGTAAGGCACTGCAGTCTTCCTTTCTACAAAGCACACATCTTTATATTCAGCATCTGCCTTGCCATCACCAAACTTACGCCAAAGTGCTTGTGCTTTGCAATTACAAAACAAACTGTTTTTAAAAATGCATCGCGGCAGCTAACTGGCTGCATACGCAACATATCAGTGCAAAGGTTTACATAAGGGCACCACTAAATGTTCACAGCTAGTACAGTATGAAATATACAACTGAAAAGCCTCTCTCCCTTCATAATTTGCACTTTCAGTAGTGGAAGCTGTCATACACTCTTATCACATTTTAGTCATCACACAAAAATCCAGTCTCTCTGTCACAGTTGGCTGTTGCACACTGTTTGTCAGAAACAAGTGAACACATGAATGATGAGTACCAACAATTTCCAGTTTTCTCCAATTGTCCCCTTTTTTTTTTGTTTTGCATGAATAATATTTTCATGTAGTAATGCCAGATCAAGAAAAAATTTCCTTTGATATGCACTGTCTTATGCCAAACGTATACTGATACGGCAATTTACAACAAATCAGTTAGTCAAACCATTACGACTGCTGCTTCACATACATATTTGACACACAACATGTGTTCAAATTGGCTAAGATGCATGATTTCTGAAAGGCAGGCACACCTCTGAACATAAGACTGCAAATCCAGACACAAGGTGTTTAGAAATGCTAATCACACTGTTGCACAGTACATTGTTGGCTAAAGGCAGCCAAGAAATGTATGATCAATCAGCTGGTTTCCAGACAAGTCCGTTGCAGCTATATCTGACAACGTTATCTTGAGATGTCCAGCAACACGCCAACACTAAAAGGTGCAGATGTCAAGCAAAAAAGGGCATCACACAGAACTTTTGTGCACTGAAAGTACCTTGGGAAACATATGAACTCATAGAATATGCAAGGCAGCATCTGCTCCAGGTAAAAGCATTTTAAAACACGGGAAGATGAAGTGAAGGCAGTTCTACATCAGTCCAACTGTAAGCAGTTTGGACAACAATGAGAAGGTGAGGCGATGATGTATGTGTGATGATCGGCAAGGAAAACACAAGCAAAAAGGCTCATGTCTACAACATCTCCGGCCCCGAAAGACACCCCTCCAGCTCCAGCTCTTGTAAAGCAGACCTGGGCTGGCATGTTGCAACTGTTCTATTCCATTCACTCGATGGCACGAGCAGCACCCTGCCCACATCATCGTAAGGATCAGCCAGACTGGGGACACAATGGAACTGGGGACGGAGGCAACTGTCACACGATGCCAGCCCTGCTTTTGCTAAACATTGCACGGCAAGATAAAATCTAGACGAGCAAATTTAAGATACCGTAAACCACAGGCTCAGGCAAGAGTACATGCTGTACACTAGCTTGAAGCGGCAGCTAATCTCGGCTGCTTCTCCGCCTCCACGACTCTGCCCAATTTCCAATAAACGTAGGGTGGCTTACCAAATCTGCCTGGTGCTTGGCTTTAAGTCTCGCACAATGCATGAAGGCAGCAAGCAGAAAGATAACTGCAATGGTCCAGTCATCCGTGATTGCCAATTCATGTAGTGCATCAGATTAAGTTACGTGCAAAGCTCAAGATGGGTGGCAATCAGCTGGTTGGCTGAGAATGCAATGCAGCATCTCACCTGAGCCCAAACCAATTCAGGGTTTGTTGCCTTCGTTAAATCTTGTGTCATATGGTACTACAAAATAAAAGTAAATGAAAGTAAAAGCTTAAAATGTTCAAGCTGGAAAGATTCAGAAAAAAAACCATCCTTGAAGAAACTAGCAAAACCAATACAGTAAAAATTACTTGCACTCTTGTCCGTTTTTCTTGTGCAGTAAGTGATTGCTGATTTAAAAAAGGGAGCAGATGAAGTGGTCGCGAGAAGGCCATGCCGAACGTTGCTTGCACGCACACACACACACACATACACATAATGGCCACCACCGAGGAGGAGTCGGTCGAGTTACACAAAGGCCGTCGCCATGTTCTCGTCGTTTTCACCTTCAGAGGAGTCTTCTGCTAGCGACGCAACCGCAGCAAGGGCGCGCATTCGCGACTTGGCGCGCACAGTTGTCCGCACAGTGCGAGGAAGCCGTGGGTCGGCGCAAAAGTCAGGGTCGGGAACCACGGGGTTTTCACGCAACACATCACTGGGGTCCTCTGGATACGAGACGGCTGGTGGCCGCTTGCGGGCCTGGAAAAAGAGAAGCAGTAACGGTAACATTATTCACTGGTCAGCCAATGATGGAGGCAGAACTGTAGCTGTTCAGTTCATCACGGTATAATGAGAAAGGTCACCAAGGCCGACAAAATAATTTTTGCCCCTCATGGTGTCCTTCCTTGCCCACAGCTGTCTTGAGCTGTGCTTCATGATGGAAAAAAAAAAAAAAAAATCAACCTGCATTAGTAAGCTGCGGTTCAGTGGCTCATAAGTTTCACACAATAATGCAATGAGGACAGGAAGGTCAACATTAGCAAATGACAGTTTGAGTGACTGGTCAACCAACGCGCTTCCTCAATAGCTTCCTGGAGGTTTCTGCAGATAATTTATTTTAATTTCTTCAAGCATTCCAAGTCTGTACACACCAACAGGTCTGTTGACACTACAGCACCATGACTGTTACACTGGTGATCCTCAGCCACTGTCATTGAACGCAGTGCTTTGGTGCAGGTACTGATGCGAGTCACCTTTACAGATTCTCTCTTTTTCTTTTTCAAGTGGGCCCCGAGTGGCGTTAGGTGGCGCCAAGCGCCCCGAATGGCCCTGAGTGACACTGGCTAGAACTCCCAGGCTTTGATTTAGTACGCATAAATACCCAAGATAGCGGAAAGATTGATGGCCGTCGCTGTATCACAATTTGTAGTGCAATGCATGCATAAGGCGGAGGATGTGGGTTCGTCTCCCACTGGCAACAAGTCATCTTTTCATCCACTTTAATTTTCCCTTTTCCTCATTATTTTGTACATTCCAATTTCAACCACAGCAAATTAGCCCTATGCTTTCCTTGGCTTCGTTGCCTGTTGTCTTTTATTGTTACACGTGAAGGAGACCGTTTATCACCCTTACGGGGGCCGTTTATTGTAGGTCGCGAAGGTGAGCGCAAGAGCGGTCAGCTGGTTGATGAACTCAGCCTCTTCCTCTTTTCCAACCCGGGACCGCAAGCACGTTCACCGGTCATCGTTTTCCTCACTCACGCGTACGTGCAACATTCCTCTTGTCGCAGACGAAGCGCGCCGAGCGAGTCAATCCAGTTGTCTTGACATGAACAATTTCAAGCGGGCGACATGGACCACTTAGGTCTTGGCAACTCTTCTACCACTCGCTGTGAGGTGAGCTATGGTATAAGTGACCTCCTTGAGTCTGTTAAGAACAACGAATGATCCATCATAGGTGGCCAAAAGCTTTTGGCATAACCCGCGTTTCCGTACAGGAGTCCACAGCCACACTAAATCACCAGGGCGATAGGTTACCGGACGATGGCGAATCTCATAGCATGCTTTTGATCTATCCTGCGATGCCAAAGTGAGTAAACGAGCAATACGACGCGCCTCTTCGGCAAGGCAGAGGGTCTCGGCAACAGTGGGATTTTCGTGACTACACAAAGGAAAAATAGTGTCGATTGTGTACCGGGGTGGCCGTGTGTACAGCAGGAAGAAAGGGCTATAGCCGGTAGTCTTGTGCTTGGCGGTGTTGACGCGTACGTGATAAAAGGCAGTACATCATCCCAGTTCTTGTGGTCGGATGAAACATACATAGATAGCATGTTTATAATTGTTCGATTGGTATGCTCCGTAAGACCATTTGTTTGTGGATGGTATGGTGTCGACTGACGCAAGTGGGTTTCACACAAACGAAGGAGCTCCTCCACGACATCTGCTGTGAATTGTCATCTACGATCGTTGATGATCACACGAGGTGGACCATGTCGCAGGATGACATATTGCAGCAGGAATCTTGCAACGTCAGTGGCAGTTGCTGAGGGCACGGCCGCCGTCTCACAGTAGCTGAGGTAGTCGACGTTAACAATGATCCACCGATTTCCCTTGGCTGATTTTGGAAAAGGGCCCACGAATTCAATGCCCACTTGTTGGAAAGGCGTGCTTGGAGGCGGGATTGGCAGCAGGAGACCAGTTGACACTGCATGCAGCTGGCCACATTCGTTTCAACAGCTGTCGCATTCCAGGCCAATAAAAACGTTCCTGAATCCGGCAGAGCGTCCTCGCCGAACCTAAATGGCCAGACGTAGGGTCGTCGTGCATGGCACTCAGAATTGCTATGCGAAGGCTCTCTGGCACCACTAGAAGAAAACATGTGCTAGTGCCGGAAAAGTTCTTTTTATACAGGAGTCCATCACGTACACAGAAATCATGTGCTGTAGTACAGGCGGTTGTAGCGGTGAAGAGCGGTGTTAATCTAGCGTCCTTTCGCTGTTCGGCTTTAGAAGAGTCGAAGTCTGGAAATCTTGGCGACACAGAAGCCACAAGGTGATCGAAGTCGTCGGCACCACAGTCCATAGTGCTAAGTGGCATACGCGAGAGGCAGTCAGCGTCAGCGTGTTGTAGACCACTCTTATAAGAGACACTGAAGCTGTATTCTTGCAGTCGGAGCGCCCAGCGCGCAAGGCGCCCACAAGGGTGACGACGATTTACAAGCCAACACAATGAGTGTTGGTCGGTGACAACTGTGAAAGGGCGTCCATACAGGAAAGAACGAAACCGCTGAACCGCAAATATTACCACGAGGCATTCTTGTTCCGTGACAGTGTAATTCTGCTCAGGTCTACTTAATGAGCGACTTGCATATGCGATCATGTGTTCGCGGTCACTGTGGCGTTGAACTAGGGCGGTACCAATACCTATGCCACTGGCATCCGTATGGAGTTCCGTAGGAGCTGAAGGATTGAAGTGCTGAAGAACAGGCCGTGACGTCAGCAGAAACTTCAACTGACGAAAAGAAGAGTTGCACTCCGGAGTCCACTCAAAGGGGATATGCTTTCGTAGCAGACATGTCAGCGGATACGCGATGTCGGCAAACTTAGGGATAAAGCGGCGGAAGTATAGGAACAAAGCCCCAGAAAACTACGAAGCTCCTTGACAGAGCGTGGTGCACTAAACGCTTTGACGGCTGCTGTCTTCAGGGGATCAGGGCGGATGCCATCCTTATAGACG
Organism: Dermacentor silvarum; assembly: GCF_013339745.2. Taxonomy (NCBI): domain Eukaryota; kingdom Metazoa; phylum Arthropoda; class Arachnida; order Ixodida; family Ixodidae; genus Dermacentor; species Dermacentor silvarum. The sequence continues at coordinate 115,220,916 of NC_051157.2, read as the reverse complement.
AGGTGCCCAAGCACAACGGTTTGGCAGTCTCCGAAGCGGCATTTCTTTGAGTTTAAAACTAGGCCAGCGTTTCTGATGCAGTTCAGGACAATATCCAGACTTGAGTTGTGTTCGCTGAAAGGTGCAGCCAAAGATGACGACGTCGTTGAGGTAGCACATGCAGATGTTCCACTTCAAGCCGCGCACAATAGTGTCCATAAATCTTTCGAAAGTTGCTGGAGCGTTGCACAGTCCAAATGGCCTCACATTAAGAAGTCCCTGCAGCATCTTCTGAGCATGTTATGTGAGATAAGTTTTGAACAGCTGAACTGAACAAACAAAGGACTAAGGAAGACAAACAAGGCCGTCGCTGTACTAACAACCTGAATTAATTTTAATGCTTACAGCTACACACATAGTAGTGCACGCGCAAAAAGGAAAAGACAGATACATACATGTTGTCCACACCTCGTATCGGCCACATAAAGGGAGATAACAGGTGATTGCATGTCACCTGCTAGCAAGATGCTTTTGCTTTGGACGTCAAAACTATTGAGGGCATGCTTATGCACATGCTCCCCTCCTTAGATATCTATCTCAATGGTCTCCAGAATTTACTGTTTTTTCCTCTTACTGCTGCTTTTCATTGAAACGCTAACTCGATTAAAATGGGCTTGGCATGCACATTCCTGCAATGGGCCGCCAGGTGTCCACGGGTTGCTGTTGTCTTCAGTGAGGCTGCATGTTCTCTGGTCCGCTCATTGAGGCATCATTGTGGCATCGTCCTGTTCACCCGATATAGGCACATCTGTATGATAGGGGATGCGATACAGGAGAGCTTGCTGGCACTGCGGGTTTTTGCATATTTCTCTTTCCTTCTTGGTGTTCACATGTCTGCACATGGTCAATGCCTTCTTTGGAGATGAACATACAATTTTCAAGCCCTGTCAGCCATATTATTAAGCCAGTGACACAAGCCGTAGAAATACAGAACGACGGCAGGCAGCCTTCTTGCTTCTTCTTCATCTGTCAAAGTCTTGATGGTCTTGATGGGTTCTTGTGTTTCAGCTTGTGAAGCATCCTTTCATAGATGGCAAATAAGATCTTTTGGGTGTAACCCACGTCACTCAGCCTTGCAGCCTGTCTCTTTAACTGTCGGGCATCTGATGGTGGCATGATCTTCTTGCAGTCAACAATAAAATTGAAGAAGCAACTGCTCACTTCCTTAGTCCAACTGCAACTTCCTTAGTTCTTTGTTTTAGTTCAGCTATTCAAAACTCTTCTTAGCTATGAACCAACTAGCTCAGTTAAGTACTATTCTGATCGTAAATGAATCTGCTTACTCACTAGACAATACCGTCAAGAACACAGAGCCCAACATTATTTCAGTGCTCAAGAAAAAAGCTTGCAGTTTTGTTGTAAGGCAGCCCGATTCTCATTCAGAATCCAGAAATTTCTGCCACATTCTGCATACACAGTAAACCTCATTCATCCATTTTGAAAGAAAGCTAGAAAAGACGTACTAACTGGGAAAACATTTGATTCAAGGACACTAAAAAATATGACAGGCTCAACTGTGGTTCACATTTACTTAATGCAAAGTGTTGCACTAATTATTGCAGCACAAGACGCTGACGTGTGCCCGAGATGCGCACTGTCAATCTTGCGACTCCGCGAAGCTCACTTACGTTCGTGCTCCTCAAATTCGGCCTGGGTCAGCAGGTCCTTCAAGCAGGGCACTTTGGTGGGATGTTTTGACGTGCCCACTCGGCGAAAATCTTTGTCGCACGAGACACCGACGCGCCTCAAGCTAATGGGGCCCGAATGACCCGAGACGCACGCTGTCGTTTCTCTATTGCGTAGTGCTTAAGGACGCCGACGGGAAACCGAACCGAAATCGAGCAGATGGGTGACACCATATATATGACGGCTATGATGCTACCAGAGTGAAACATGACACCAACTTCTTGCTGCCTGCAGCAGGAAAGAACGGTGAGATTGGGCCGAGTCCTTTAATACTTCTCTACTGGTCACGAAACTTCAGGTCATGGTTGCTATAGGGACCGAAGCTGCAGCTAGGGGCGCCACTGCAGATGAGGAGGCTACAATCACCGGTGTCGTCGGCTTGCTTTGGCGGTTTAGAACAGTTTAGATTGGTTTAGGCCTCGTTAAACTAGGGTGACACGGTGCCGATATTGGTCTGTCGACTTCTTGTGACAGCTGTGTTGTGCTGGTGGCCATGTCGGTGAGAGTAGAGTCATTGGCAGACAAGTCAAGCGATTCTGTAGTAACACTGCAATGACACAACGGCCCCCATGCTGACGGAGCTTCCATGGAATTTTTGCTGCTGATTTCTACATGTGCTGCTCGCTTTTTTGTTGTTGTTGTTTTACTCATTCTCAAAAAGGCATTCGACATATTCACGGCAAGAAATCACTAGCTGGGAAGAAGTGCATGATATGAGCGAACCGTACCTTCAGGAGCCCCTTGGAAACAACGGGGGGCTGTTATTGATGGCTGCTCTCGCTTTTTGTACTCTTCATCATGCACGCAGTGTGCTCAACGAAGTATTAAAGGAAACTATGCATGCATAAGCGCTCACTTAGAGAGTGCGTAGCTTTCTCTTGATGCCTGCTGTGCACTTGCATAACAACCGAGCAAGGCGCCTTGCAGTATCTTGGGGGCTGTAACTTGTTGCCCATTTGGCATAATGGCATAAGACCCAAACAAATGTTTCAGCATAAGAATACCACAACCTCCTCTATAGGTTGTGGCCAACAAATATGACCCGCCATGATGGCGTACTGGCGTAGGTGTTGCGCTGCTAAGCCCGAGGGCGCGGAATTGCATCCCAGCCGTGGCGGCCACATTTCAATGGCGGCAAAATGCAAAGAAATGCCCGTGTACTGTGCATTAGGTGCACATTAAAGAACCCCAGGTGGTCAAAGTTCCAGTGTTCACTACGGCGTGCCTCATAATCATATGGTGATTTTGGCACATAAAACCCCAGAATTAAACAATACGTATGAGCTACCAGCATATATGCCGTTAAATTTTGTTCATGGAACAGCTGGCGAGTGCGACCGGCAGCTTTTAATTGAGAATGATAAGTGATGTGTCAATGTTGGCACTGTGCCGTGCCGCCGCTTCCTGTGTACACACCATACAACATTTCAAATGGCTATGAGAAGACCTGAACTACAAAAGCAGTTTCATATTGTTTATGCTTTAGTTCAGGTCTATCGGTAGTGGGCGCATGAACTCGGCGGCTGAGCTGAGCCTAACGTCCGCTGAACGAGATCGACACCTACAACCTCAAGCTCGATTTGAATGGATAGCAAGGCCTGACAATCGCACTTTTTAACTTCAGAAGTACGTTCTGATAGGCTGCCTCAGCTAATGCTAGCCAAGCTGTTAAGCCAAAACAAACAAAATAACACATGCTTTGACGATAAAATGCTGTAGGTCTTATAATCGTATTTTGCATTGCGTTTTTCTCTCCCTTTTCTCCTTTTCCTTTAACAGCTTGGCAAATGCTAAATTAGACACCCAGTATATATATATATATAAGCTGAGCTGCTGCATGGCAATTGCTTTATCGATGCAATGTTTTCTCTCAATGGTTGATCTTATGAAGTTTGGCAGAACGTTCTGTCCGTCCTTCATGCAGCCGAAACAACACTGCAGCACCCAACAGGTCTTCAGCATCGTTCTTGAAGCTCCGGAGGACCATTCGAGCTTCTCTGCACAAGGTAAAAGGTGCGACAAAAACTCAACCAACACACCGGCCAGCTGCTGCATCATTGACTGAGTGCCCCCTCAGAACTGGTGAAGCCACTGTGCGGTCACTGTTGGTAGCACATGAAGCTCTCCCATAGCATAACAGAGAAGTTCTGTGACCACTAGAAAATTCTTAAAGGACTCTGGTATGGGCTATTGCCTATTAAAAGCGTACACTAAGCTTTTAATGGCACCATGCCCCATGTGCTGTACGGATACGTGAGGATGCTCACTGCAACAGGGTTGGCGACAACAGCTGTGAATGCAGCATGCGACGACCTGGGAGATTTGCTAGTACCAAAATAGGAAGCTGAGTGCACGCCGGCATTTTTAACATCAAACAGGCGAGTTTGTATTGTGGGGAAGCTGCTGTGGCAGGCAGTCACTATTTTCGATCACGCACGCCTCGCACCTTTTCTTGTGTACATGGGACCTAGCAGCCGCAAAACGTATCGCATGATCGCAGTTTGGCGATGTACTGATTGATGTACGTTGGTGCCAAAAGAGTGTGTTTTCCAGGAACGTATGAACAGGTAAAAAAGAAGCTTCACTGTATTATCTCATTTTTTTCATTTCTCAATTGGGAATGTTGGTGTTAGAAAATTGTACATAATGGGATCGCATCAATGAGGTTCTACTGTATTCCAAAGCACTTTTAAATACGATGGCCATGAGCTGGACATATTTCACAGCCAAACACTGCCACTGCCAGATGCAAAAGCGAAGAAATCTCGTATTAATTATCGTTAATGGCATCCCCTTTGAAAAGGGATGGCGACGAATAGTCACCTAGCCTGTGCAAGCTATTAACTTGTTAGCATACTGCAGTGATGCTAATGGCCTACTGCATTTTGGAGCAGAAAAATAGACTTTCGGAGCAGGTTCATGAAAGCGATTGCAAAAGCCCCATATCATATGGGGCTTTTACAGTGGGCAAGCCATGTGAAACCAGTAAGTGGTCACTGGTTCATAAACTCAATCCAAACACTAAAAATGATCCCAAGTTCGGTGCTGAGTCGAACTACATCTTAGCTGCGGCCATATTGCCTTCTTACAGCATGAAATCACAACGGCAAGAAAAGTAAGGGATATACAACAAAATAAATAGCGGGAAAACTTTCACGGCCGAAATGTCTGCACCAATGCGCGTGTTTTGTTCAAACAATCGAGCGAGACAACATGCAGTGTCCGAAACGTTGGTCACTGTTTTACATTGGTCACACATAGAAGAGAAGCACGAGGTCTCTGCACCAGCGCGATCACTCGCTGCTTGCCTGAAAGGCGAGGCTGTCCTATTGCCTAAGCAACCCGCACGCGTCAGGGTGAAAGGTACTGCATATAGGCAACAGCCCGCATAACAGCAGGATGATCCAGGTTTAACTCTGTGCACCATGGAGCTAATGCAGCCGCTTGTCCACACCAATGCCACTTTCAATGGTACGGTAAAACGGCGCTTGAGGACTTAGTTCCGTTTTTGAAACTGTGAGCAACCGTTTCGACGCAGAGTTGGTGCAGATTTCTCATATTGTGCTGAAACGTGGCAGAGTTCACCTCTCGGCACAGTTCAGCGCAATTGGCGCAGCGGTGGCACCACTGATATTGTGAATTCGCACTCCACCTTTCACTGCTTTATTTCAAAGGTATCTATGTCTGACGATCCCATCGTCACCTTCTCACTGTTCACAAATATGGCAGTGGCGCCATCTGGAAGCAGAGAATGTTACCACTGTGATCGATGGCCACATGACCTTGTAGTCATGCCAATATTGTTACGTGTGGAAGGACACAGACGAAAGAGGCTATTTACAGGCTATTTACACTGAAGCCAGACAGCCAGGCCCACAATCGCTCGCACCAAGAGCACAGACACACTTCATCGTCTTTCGCGCGGCGGCTCGTCTCTTCAACATCTTTCGATGCTATCGTAATACTACCCTCCCGGGGACAAAAGCGCCGTCACGGTGCTGTTAAATATCCAAGGTGCTTGGAGAGGTGTAGGGTCTGAGCCGGGCGACGTGGACAATATCACTGGTTGTCACAGCGGAGGACGTAGTGGGCGTGGCTAGAACGATTTCGTAGGTGACATCGGTCACTTGGCGAAGCACGCGATGGTGACCAAATCAACGCGAGGGTGCCGGGCGCAAAATGCACATCACGGTGACGGAGGTCATAGCGTTGTTTCTGTTTTTCTTGAGACACTTGCAGACGAGCACGCGCAAGTTGGCGAGCATGGTCAGCACGGGCGATTGCATCACGGGTATAATCGCTAGTTGAAGCTGTGGGGAACGGAAGCACAGTGTCTAGTGGTAGCGTCGGTTCTCGGCCATACAAGAGGTAAAACGGAGAAAAGCCAGCAGTTTTGAGACAGGAAGAGTTGTATGCAAAGGTAATGTAAGGTAGAGCCAGGTCCCAGTCACGATGGTCGGCGGAAACGTACTTCGATAGCATGTCTGTAAGCGTGCGGTTCAAACGCTCAGTGAGGCCGTTCGTTTGTGGGTGGTAGGAGGTGGTAATTTTGTGCTGTATTGAGCAGGCACGCATGATGTCGTCAATGACTTTGGACAAGAACGTACGGCCACGGTCGGTGAGCATTTGACGCGGAGCACCATGCATCAAAATGATATCGTGTAGGAGGAAGTCCGCGACGTCAGTAGCGCAACTGGTCGGAAGAGCGCGTGTTACGGCGTAGCGGGTCGCGTAGTCCGCAGCGACGGCAATCCACTTGTTTCCTGATGTAGATTCCGGAAAGGGGCCGAGAAGGTCTAAGCCAACACGATGGAAGGGCTCGGCAGGGATGTCGAGCGGCTGCAGGTAACCAGTGGGGAGCTGGGAAGGCTTCTTGCGTCGTTGGCAAAGTTCACAAGCGGCGACGTAACGCCGTACGGAACGGGCAAGGCCCGGCCAGAAAAAACGGCGACGTACTCGGTCATAGGTTCGAGAGACGCCGAGGTGTCCTGCCGTTGGGGCGTCGTGAAGCTCTTCTAGAACGGTTGAGCGGAGGTGTTTAGGGACTACAAGTAGGAACTCGGAACCGTCTGGATGAAGGTTACGACGGTATAGAGTACCGTCGCGGAGTACGAAGAGGCATAGAGTAGTATCGGCCGGAGAGTGTTCCAAACGGTCGATGAGTGCTCTGGTGTAGGCATCACGACGTTGCTCGTCGGCGAAATTAAGGAACTGGGATACTGAGAAAACAGAAGCAGCACTGTCAGTATTGGAGGAGTCAGAGTCGTCAACAGGGTAACGCGACAAGCTGTCAGCGTCTTGGTGCAGGCGGCCAGACTTGTACACCACAGAATATGAAAATTCTTGTAGCCTCAAAGCTTATCGACCAAGCCGGCCTGTAGGATCCTTTAGCGATGAGAGCCAGCAGAGAGCATGATGGTCAGTGACGACAGAGAAAGGGCGACCGTAAAGGTAAGGGCGGAACTTCGCAACTGCCCAGACAACAGCAAGGCATTGTCTTTCCGTAATGGAATAGTTGCGCTCCAATGGTGGTAGGAGGCGGCTTGCGTAAGCAATAACGCGATCCTGGCCACGCTGACGCTGGGCTACGACGGCACCTACACCATGACCGCTGGCATCTGTACGCAATTCTGTAGGGGCATCAGGGTCGAAGTGGGCGAGAATGGGCGGTGAGGTGAGAAGAGTGACGAGACGAGAGAAGGCGGTGGCTTCTGAAGTACCCCACGAAAATTGTACCCCTTTCTTCAGAAGATTAGTGAGGGGTCTAGCAATTGCCGCGAAATCCTGAACAAAACGACGAAAGTACGAGCATAGCCCAACAAAACTGCAAACGTCTGCGGCTGTCTTCAGAACCGGAAAGTCTCGGACGGCGCGAGTTTTGTCGGGATCAGGCTGCACTCCAAAAGCGTCGACGAGATGGCCCAGAACAGTAATTTGGCGGCGGCCAAAACGACATTTATACGAGTTGAGTTGCAACTTCGCCTTTCGAAATACATCAAGTATAGCTGTTAGATGCTCAAGGTGAGAGTCGAACGTTGGCGAGAAGACGATGACGTCGTCGAGGTAACAGAGACACGTGGACCATTTAAAACCTTGGAGCAAGGAGTCCATCATACGCTCAAAGGTGGCCGGGGCATTGCATAACCCAAACCGCATTACTTTAAATTGGTATAGGCCATCAGGTGTTACGAACGCGGTTTTTTTCTCTGTCCATGTCGTCGACAGGAATCTGCCAGTATCCAGAGCGAAGATCAATAGAAGAGAAATAGCTGGAACCGTGAAGGCAGTCAAGGGCGTCGTCGATTCGTGGGAGCGGGTAGACGTCCTTCTTAGTAATTTTGTTCAAATGGCGGTAGTCTACACAAAAGCGCCACGTGCCGTCCTTCTTCTTAACCAACACCACAGGTGACGTCTAGGGACTCGAAGAAGGCTCAATGATGTCTTTATCTAGCATTTTGGTCACTTCATTTTGAATTACTCGGCGTTCCGACGCAGAAATGCGATATGGTCGTCGGTGAATAGGTGTAGCATCGCCAGTAGGAATCCGATGCTTGACCGCGAGCATCTGGCCTAAAGGGCGATCGTCGAAGTCGAAAATATCTCTGTAGGCCGATAACACTTTGGATAGGTCTTCAGCCTGAGTAGAGGACAGGTCCGCCGCAACCATTTTCTTTATGTTGGGATCGGCGCCCGAGGCTGGCGCGAGGGGCACGCCAAGCTCGGAAGAACCATCGGTTGATAAAGCTGCCACTTGATGGTCGCCGAGGCAGTCAACGGAACAGGTGGGGAAGACAACAGTTCAATATAGGCTATTGACTTTGGTGGTAGGCGAATAAAGCCTTTGGGGCGTAAGCGGCACTGGGGTTCATCAGGAGGTTCTGTGAGAATCGGCAACTCAAGGCGAAGGGTGCTGGCAGAGCAGTCAATAAGAGCAGAATGTGCAGAAAGAAAATCGAGTCCGAGAATTAGGTCGTGGGGGCAATGAGCAAGCACGGTGAAGAGGACAGGAGTGTGGCGGCCGGCGATGCTGACACGTGCCGTACACATGCCGACGATAGGGACAGTACCGCCATCCGCGACGCGGATGACGCATGCCGACGCTGGGGTGAGGAGCTTTCTGAGTCGTCGTCGGAAGGCAGCATTCATAATTGAAATATGGGCCCCTGTATCGATCAGTGCAGTGACAGGATAGCCGTCGACGTCAACGTCAAGAAGGTTTTGGTTCGTAGGCAATGTGAGCAGAGGATTTGAGGGCACGGTCGACAACGCAGCTTCACCTCCAGAAGCTGCAGTGTCTAGTTTTCCGGCGGCATCCGGGAGGCGATCGGCGGCGCCGAAAATCGACGGGGTTGGGGCGAACGAGACTGGTGGCGTCGAGGTGAGGGCGAGCGGCTGTAGCGAAGGTTCAGAGCAGGGGCATCAGCGACAGTGGGTTCATGGCGGGAGGCATAGGGAACAGAAGGTCCAAAGGTGCGGGGATAAGCGGCGGCGTATGTCCGAGGAGGAGGTGGCCATCGGTTGCGGCAGTGATGAGCGACGTGGCCGATGCGACAGCAGTGGAAGCAGATCGGCCTGTCATCAGGGGTAGAGCACTGCACGGGCCCGGGCCGGCCCGAAAGCCCGGGCCCGGCCCGGCCCGCGGGCCGGGCCGGGCCGTCCGAATCGTTTTGTCGGCGGGCTCGGGCCGGGCCCGGGCTTAAAGCCGCGGGCCCGGGCCGGGCTCGGGCTTGAAGCCACGGGCCCGGGCCAGACTCGGGCCCGCTCATTGAAGGGCCTAAGTAGGCCTTCGAGCACACGCGACCGTTATGCATTGCATGGTTCAATGCATTCTGTGCCAAGCTGAAGAGACACGTGCAAGATGACTGTCATCATCATCTTCAGTTTATATTTATGTCCACTGCAGGACGAAGGCCTCTCCCTGCGATCTCCAATTAACCCTGTCTTGCGCTAGCTGATTCCAATTTGCGCCTGCGAATTTCCTAACTTCATCACCCCACCTAGTTTTCTGTCGTCCTGGACTGCGCTACCCTTCTCTTAGTATCCATTCTGTGGCTCTAATGGTCCATCGGTTATCCATCCTACGCATTACATGGCCTGCCCAGCTCCATTTTTTCCGCTCAGTGTCAATTAGAATAACGGTTATCCCCCGTTTGTTCTCAGATCCACACCGCTCTCTTGACTGTATATCTTATCAGAGAAAATAGTAAAACAGATGAAGTTCTCATTTTTAATAGCGGAGCTGTTTCAGCCGGGCCTAATGTGTCCGCTGAATCCAAAAATGTGGGCCGATCCTGGCAGCAGTGCAGAAAGGGTCCAAGCGCAATGGCACATACACCTGTGAACTAGCGAAGCTGAGTCTGGATAAGTCTAGCTAAGAATAGTGGGGACTAATTGCCTATCGATAGGCAATTGATAGCCAATCAATAGCTAGTCGATAATCGATCAATAACCAATAAATTCCAAATGCTGGGGATGACTTGGTAGTGCTTAGCTTAGCCCAAATACGTGGCCAATACCTTACGATAGCCAATCGGCAGCCAATCAATAGCTAATCGATAATGGATCAATAATGAATAAATTCCGATAACTTGGTAGTGCTCAGCCTATCCAAAATACGTGGCCAATATCTTGCAATAGACAATCAATAGCCAATAAATAGCTAATCGATAATCAATCAATAATAAATAAATTCCGGGAAATGATGGGGATGACTTGGTAGTGCTTAGTCTAGTCCAAAAGCCAGGACTACCTAGGAGCCCATCAACTCCGCTGTCTCTTTAGCATTGCGCAGCCAGTGCAAGCTACGCTAATTTGTTTTTTACTTTTCCGCAAAAACGAACATTGTTTCCGCGTAAGGAAAAATAAATTATACAAAGAACCACTCCTCATACCATTTCCATGTTACCGCTTTTGCGATCGCACTATTACCAGTGTCAATAATATGGCATTGTTTTAGCGCTAAGGCCAGTTACATTTTGCTTCATGCATAAAACGGCGTTTTCCTCAAAAAGTTAATTGGAACGCTCATGAATTTTGTCGGGCATATTGAAAATTAATATCTCGAAACTGGTTCAGTCCTGAGAATTCGTTCCAAGTGGATACGCCTTGCGAACTCAGCGGCTATAATTCGTAGATTGAAAGATGTGCTGTAATATAATTAAAAAGTTAATTCGCGTAATTATGTTAAATATTCAAGTAGGCGTTTTTACCATCCATTAGGCCATCCATGTCAGAATTAGCTTGTAACTACAAAAAACAATTAGCCTCCGTAAAGCGTCGTCACATTAATGCGAACACAAGAAATCCTGAGATATGGTCAATTCCATACTTCAGAACACTCTATAAGCATCAGTCGTTAATACATGACCTACCATTCACTTTCAACAGATACAAAAATGGCGGTAACTTCAGTAAGAAGGAACTCAGCTGACACTTTGGTCACTTGTAATGTATCTGATGTGATTATTATTCTGCCTTTCTGTGTGGTTCTGAGTATATAATGTAAATCCTGTTTCGTTTTCTTAACAAATGTTGATCTTGTAAAATTCAGTCTCATGCTATGTTGTATAGCTGGTGCTGCGTTGTTTTGTATAGCTAGTATTGTTATTGTAGTGTTGTTTAAAATGCATTCTGTTTAAACTTTTCCAATTCTGTTAACTCGCTGTTACGCAAATATTCTTTGCCTTTCCATTCATAGCTATTTCGTCTATGAGGAATTCCAGCGACAGCTGGAAATATATGTGAATTATTTTGCATGTGTGGTCTTTCGGGTCATGTCAAGCTACATATGTAGCTTTTAGTCCAAAATGACCGTCCAGCATGTAAACTGGACGATAAATTGATTTGATTTGATTGATTTCGTCGGACACTTTGAAAATTATTATCTCGAAACTGGTTTAGTCCTGAGAATTCGTTCCAAGTCGATACGCCTTGCGAACTCGGCGGATATAATTAGTGGATTAAAAGATGTGCCATGAAATAATTAATTTCATGCTAAATGACATCATAGAACCATATCGTACAAATCAAGGTAAGTACATGCGCACCACCAGAAAAATAGTAGCACAGGCAATGGGCCGGATTACTGATGTTCCCGTGGGAGAAACAAAGATTTCGGCCTCTTATTGCTTATATACTGCAGCTGATTAAACCTCGAGAAGGTGAGGCTTACAGATACGGTACAATCTGTAAGTAAAAAAAAAGAAATTTTTTCTTACAGGCCGGGCCTGGTCATGCACACGCGGGCCCTAGCTAAGCTTAGTAATGAACGCCCGGGCCCGGGTCGGGCCCGGGCTGGTCTCGGTCATGTACGCTCGGGCCCGGGCCGGGCTCGGGCTTTGTATTACGGGCCCGGGCTGGGCTCGGGCCTCGTAAAGCGGGCCCGGGCCGGGCTCGGGCCGAAAAATCAGGCCCGTGCAGTGCTCTAATCAGGGGTACGCCATTCGGACGGGTTGCGGCGAGATGTGGCAGAAAAGGACTGCCGAGGGCGAGGAGGGCCACTAGAGAACTGGGGAACGCTAGGTTGAGACGTTGAACACACGGAGTTCAGACCTATGTTCTCAAATTCCTGTCTGACGACGGCCTGAATCATCGCAATCGTGGTAGCTGGCGGATCAGGAGGCGTCGCGGAGAAAGCTGAGGAACAGGCGGCCTCGAGCTCGCGACGAACAATACGGGTTACGTCGTCACAGGCGGTGGCCAGACGCGGTCGACCCTCACATGTCGAAGTAGCAGCAGTGTTGGGTAGCCGCGTGATGTGGGGTGTGATACGGCGGCTCTTAGCGTGTTCAAGGCGACGGCATTCTTTTATGATGGCGTCGACAGTCGAGACGTTGCCGAAAACAAGCAAATTGAAAGCGTCGTCGGCAATGCCTTTTAGCACATGGGCCACTTTATCTGCTTCGGACATAGTATCGTAAGCTTTGCGGCATAGAGCCAAGATGTCGAGGATGTATGAAACATACAGCTCTGTAGAGGTCTGCACACGAGACGCAAGAGCCTTCCTCGTGGCAACCTTGCGCCCAAGAGGGTCGCCAAACAGTTCCCAAAGCTGTTCTTTGAAAGTGTCCCAACTGGAGAACTCGTCGTCATGCGTTTGGTGCCACACGCGTGGGGTGCCGCCGAGATAAAAGATGACATTGGCAAGCATAATCGTTGGGTCCCACCTGTTATTAGCACTGGCGTGTTCATAGAGCTTGATCCACTCGTCAACATCCTGTCCCTCCAGGCCAGAGAACACACCAGGGTCGCGATGTTGGGCAACCGTGACGATAGGCGTAGTCGGGCGAGCCGAAGCCGTTGCAGAGGCGGTCTCGTCACCGGGGGGCATGGTGACAAGCTCGATGTACCGACCACTTCGGAGTTCCGTGGTGAGGACGGGGATCGCTAACCTCCACCAGAATGTTACGTGTGGAAGGACACAGACGAAAGAGGCTATTTACAGGCTATTTACACTGAAGCCAGACAGCCAGGCCCACAATCGCTCGCACCAAGAGCACAGACACACTTCATCGTCTTTCGCGCGGCGGCTCGTCTCTTCAACATCTTTCGATGCTATCGTAATAATATGAAAGCTTGGCGTAATGATAGGCTTTGTTCTGCATCAACACAGCATCGCAGTTCAAATGACAACATGGAAAGTAAGGCTATCCTTGTCTTGCATGTTTTTCGTCTCCTGTTATGTGCTGGTCATAATAAGAACTTCTCAGTGTGTGGCAATAAAAACGTGCACGGTGTTCCAACTATACGAGGCTGTGACATGGTGCAATGCAGCACGCAAGGCAACTCCTCCTGCACAGAAGAAACAATGCCCTGGCAGTTCTACAAGGCATCTCAATGCTGGCGTTATGTGTGCCGCCAGTGACTTAGCTGGCGTTGCACCTTGATGGTGCACGAGATGAGACCGACGGCAAGAGTTTACTGTCGAGACGACAGCATATGCACAACAGCTCAACAGGAATGCTAGAGTGCTTATAATGTGCATGCCCGCAGCAGAGGGCAGAATGTTGCCCTTGCTTTGCCACCAAGGTGGTTGAGCGTAGCACTGACAGCGCACCCACTTCACTTAGTTGTTTTTGCAGCCAAATGTGCTCCACATCTCTGGATACCCTCTAACCTGCCGCACACAAGCTGCTCATGTGCAGTGATAAGGAAAGCATCACAACGGCATTGGCGACATGAATGCAACTTGAGCGTTGCGCTGAAGGCATCTAAAAAAGCTGGGGTGATGAGAAGCACCACCAACGGTCTTAGTGGCACATCATGGTGGTGCATAAGATGAGCGCGAAGGAAAACCAGTGGCACTCATCAGCACCCAAGAAAGGGTTAGATTTGCCTCACCGTTTACTGTCTATTCCACTATGACCAGTGTACGCATCACAGCGTTTGCACGTAGTTGCTCGGCAGGAACACAAATGTATGTGCGCACGATGCGCATGCCAGCAGCAAAAGCCAGAACGCTGCCCTGGCTCCAGCAGAGTCAATTGAGCGCACCTTGACGGTGCATATACTTGGTTTTGTGGCTTTTGCTGCCAAACACACTGCCCGTCTCTGGAGACCTTCCAACCTCCCCAGGTGAGGGCAACGCGTGCTCCTTGATACCGTGACAGCACGATAGTACTTATGGCAATTGCGCAAATGCGCCTCAAGCATCCGTATAATTTCTATTGTAATAAGAAGGCTGCGAGGGCACAAAACTGGCAACATTTGATTGCTGTAGACTTTGTCTAGACATTTCCATCAGGGGGGGGGGGGGGGTCAAGAGCACCTTTTCTACGGTCTGCTGTGCACAAGTACAAAACATCAGGTGCTGCTGCATGTGCAGTACTTTTGTGCAGGATTTCATGAGGTATCACAACAGTCCATAAGACATAATGGTAATGCCTAGACAGCTCTCGCTTGAAAGGCCTATTTGATGCAAAAGATTTTGCACCTTAGAAGTGTTGTGGGACCCTTTTCTCACCATTATGTTTGCAGTATAACTTACTAAAACAACCTTGGCTACATTCCAACTATAATTTCCACACTGCGGTTCACACGCACCTGTTTGCCTTTCCTCGCTGGCTCGGATGAGTTCGTCAAGCTGACATGGTTGTCACCAAACTCTTCAAGCTCATGGAAGTGCTGCTTCCGCGAAAGCAATGTGAGTTGCAGCGTGTCCATGCCCTTCTCCATCACGCCATCTGTATTGAGCTCCACATTGTAGTTGTTGGCCTGCAAACAAGAACACCAACACAGGAGGAAACAGTTGTCAAGTATTGAAAATAGACCTCGGCACATTCGCTGTAACAAAGCTTTCACTTGTATGGGCTTACATGATAGATGGACAGCCAACACTACTGAACTTGGCGACAATACAAGACAATTACAATAAACTCTCATAAAGTTGACCCCTGTTAGATAATAAAATGGGGGATAATTCTTGTTAATTCTGACATATTTGGCCATGCACTAGTTAATTCACACAACCCCCAAATAATGGCAAGCACAGAGCACAGCAGTAGAGCAAAAGCAGCATGTGCGACTCTAGCGGTCCACCGAAATAAATTATGGTGGCCTGCATCTCCACAGTTGTCAGCGGGAACTGCACAAGGATGACGAAAATGCTTCATGTCTCTTTGCTGAGGTTAGTGCCACGCATGGCACTGTATCAGGCACATAGCTTCAGGACTGTGCGATTCCCACCTGGGAATCACAAAGATAGCAACCACACATTTTTCAGCCACAGTGGCGAGCACGCTGGTTTCATTTTATTCAAGTGCAAAGCATGCAATGTTATGAACACCATCGTCAAGGATAAAAGCAACTCTACTGTGGCCCACACACTTGCATCAAACATGCCGGCTACATTGTGGTGGACGAGTAGGTGCTAGGATGTGTGATCTGGACATCTGCTTGAACGAAGACAGACGCGTGTCTTCCTTCAAGATGTAGCTGTAGGGTAGCAGATAGCTGTAGTTTTAACCCTCTCAGTGTCAGGTTTTTTTGTTTTTTTTTCAGAGGCGACACACCTCAAGTGTCAGGATTTTACTGCATTGGATTCTTTAGGTACTTCACGATTTCCAGGGGCTATGTATCTATGTAGATTTGTATCTAACTGCTCTCCCGTCTACCTGGGGCGCTGGGTAGTTCGTGGTCGAATGGCTATCGCATCGGGTTTGTGTGTTGGGGTAACAGGCTTTGACACCAACCAGCGGACCACTCCTGAGCGTACCGCTCCTCAACGAACATCTTTCATGCCGACATGGGTAACTGCAAGATACGGGACTCGAAGACTCATAGACGCCGACTTGGGAGCACTGTGTAATGTGTCATTCGGTCTGTGCTAGTCTTCAATGAACGTCTTTGATGCCAACTTGGCTCACTGGGCATGTGCCAGTAGGTGCGTCCTGCTCTTCATGAAGGTCTTGACACCAACTTGGGTAACAAGGTATGTGCCACACTACAATGACGAAAAGATCCCTTAAATTTATCCAGTGCCGAGCCGAATCGAACCCCCACCACAAGGATTCCTCAAGGACAGCAACCCGATGCATTAACAGGACTGTGCCACAAATGCACTGGCTATGTGCCACTTTTCAAAGAACGCCTTTCACACTAACGCTTTAGCGAGCTGCACCATGAATCCACTGGGTGTGCCGCTCTTCAATGAAGGTCTCACCAACTTGGGTCACCGAGTAAGTGCCACCGAGTGTACGGTAAGCGAGGAAACAATCCACATCATTCGCAAGCGCCGGCATGCCACGCTTCCTGTCTCGGAGGCCACGTGCGAACTTCTCGGCAGTGCCACTACATGGCGCAACACGTACAGAAAGAAGTGCGATACAGGAAGCCGTTTGCCGCATGATGTGTTTTGCAGCATTTGCACACACCAGCACGCCAGACATTTTGGAGGCCATGTGCAGGCTTTACAGCTGCAGCGCTGGATGGCACCTAGTGCTTTTAGGGAAGCGCAAAAGAGGAGTCTCGCTGCAGTACATGCCTCATACGTAACTCGTTTTGACGGCAACAATACATTTTTTTTTTAATTGCAGTTTTCCGCAGGAGACAGCACATAAAGCCTGATGCAGGGACAGAAGCTAAAGGCAGTTTGTGCCTGACGAGGCCTCTGCCCAAACAGTTCGGAGTGATGCAGTTACAAAACATTGGGGGAAAAAAACATGGCCGAACCAAACATTGACAAGAATTGCTTCCTGATCAAGAGAAGTTTATATAACGACATTTTTCACCACCCTATAACAACGAGAACGTTCCGCTTGTTCAGTAGTACACACACCAGATCATACATTGCATGACACTATCGAAATTTACATACAATGAAAAAAAAAAAAAAGATGCATTTAACTTGTGCATCGTGAAAACCTCTCACATAATAGATAACATTGATTCAATATACACAATAAAAGGGACACAAGACAAGATTTACAGATCACTTTCTGTGTTACAAACAAATGTTTAGTTCTGATTATATATTTATACAAGAGGACAACAATGTCCCCATAACATGGCGTTTAAATACACGTGATTCATCGAAGTTTAGCATTCCTTCAAATTTGTTTATGATGACAGGTATTTGATAGGTCATTGTTTGCTTTCCATAAATTGATTTAATGCTCACGCATTACCGTCGAAGTCATCGTGAGATGGTTCTGCCGCAATTTTTTTCTCGGATATAAAATGAACACAACAGTTGGTTTTTGGTCATGCAGAGGAAAGAATGACCAGATAATGGAAAATGCACTCTTGGTATGGTCCCCTCGCATTAATATCCGACAAAAGAAATAAAATGCACAGCAGACTCAAAAACACTATTGTTCTCAGTACTTTTCACAGTGACAGGGTCAGAAATCCAAATGAGGTCGAAGTTCCTCTTCCGAAACGACAATCTGTCTCTCTTCTGAGTTTGAGGTATTCGGAGTCAGAAGCAACGCCGCTCCAATCAACAGTTGAAGGTCCAA